>NW_027501866.1:0-26989 GCF_021521415.1 Bidens hawaiensis | reverse complement strand
ACATTTCATTCGAAATTGCATGATTACTCTCAATGGGCAAAAGCTCTCTATCGACTTTATTCCTATGCAAATGGGTAGCTTCGACGTTATCATTGGTATGGATTGGCTCTCTCTCCACCATGCCGAAATCTTATGTTTCGAGAAACTGATTCGAATCCCTATTGATGTAGGCGTGATTCTAAACATTCTTGGAGAAAGACCCTTCTCTAAGCTAAACCTCATGTCGTGCCTTTAAGCCCAACGTTACTTAAGCAAGAAGTATGTCACCTTCTTAGCCCACGTCACCGCAAAATCCGATGAAGAAAAGAAACTTTCCGACATCCCGATTGTCCGTGACTTCCCCAAAATTTTCCCCGATGACATTTTCGGACTCCCTCCCATTCGTCAAGTGGAGTTCCGTTTCGATCTTGTACCCGGAGCAAACCTCGTAGCCAAAGCACCTTACCGTCTTTCACCTTCCGAATTGCAAGAACTCTCCAACCAAATCCAAGAGCTTACGGACAAGGGTGGTTTCATTCGCCCAAGTTCGTCTACATGGGGCGCACCCGTCTTGTTTCTTAAGATGAAAGACGGTACTATTCGTATGTGTATCAATTATCGTGAGCTCAACAAGCTTAATATCAAGAATCGTTATCCCCTTCCGCGTATTGATGATCTTTTCGATCAACTCCAAGGAGCCGCATGTTTCTCTAAGATTGATCTTCGTTCAGGTTATCACCAACTCCGTGTCCACGAAGATGACATACCCAAGACCGCCTTCCGTACTCTTTATGGCCACTTTGAGTTCCGAGTTATGCCTTTTGGGTTGACTAAAGCTCTTGCCGTTTTTATGGACCTTATGAAACGTGTTTGTAAACCCTACATCGACAAATTAGTGATTGTTTTCATTGATGATATCTTGATATACTCTAAATCCGAAACCAAGCAGAAAGACCATTTGCGCGCCATTCTCGACTTGTTACGAAAGGAACAAGTTTACGCCAAGTTCTCCAAATGTGTATTTTGGCTAAAGCAAGTTCAATTATTGGGCCACATCGTTAACGGCAAGAGTATTCACGTTGACCCCGTCCTCTCCAGTGGAGGTTCGTTCATTTCTTGGTTTAGCGGGGTATTACCGTCGTTTTATCCGCAACTTTTCAAAGATTACTTCACTCCTTACAGCACTAACCCACAAAGGGGAAGTTTACGAATGGGGTTCGGATCAAGAGGAAGCGTTTCAAACTCTTAAGGACATGCTTTGAAATGCTCCAATCCTTGATCTTCCCGAGGGCAACGACAAGATGTCGTGTGGCGCTGAACTCCAACTTGAAACCAAATGTAATGGCTTACTCTATTATTTGGACCGATTATGGGTTCCCGATCATGATGGTCTTCGAATGTTCATCCTCGATGAAGCTCATAAGTCACGATACTCTATTCATCTCGGTGCGGATAAAATGTATGCCGATCTTTGTTCCATGTTTTGGTGGCAGGGAATGAAGAAAGATATAACGGTATATGTATCTAAATGCCTCACTTGCTCTAAGGTTAAAGCCGAGAATCAAAAGCCGTTTGGTTTACTCGAGCAACCTCTTATCCATGTTTGGAAATGGGAAGACATAGCCATGGACTTCATTACCAAACTCCCCACTACTCAAAGTCGCAATGATAGTATTTGGGTGATTGTTGATCATTTGACCAAGTAGGATCACTTCATTCCGTTCCGTGAAAAGTCCTCCGTAAGCGAATTAGCCCGGCTCTATGTCAAGAACATCATTTGCCGCCATGGAACGCCATTGACCATTATTTCCGATTGTGATGGTCGGTTTACCTCTCATTTTTGGAAATCGTTGCAAACCGCCTTAGGTACCCGTATTGATATAAGCACCGCTTATCACCCGGTGGTCAATCCGAGAGAACGATTCAAACTCTCGAAGGTATGCTCCGCTCTTGCATACTAGACTTTGGTGGAAATTGGGATACTCACTTACCACTTGTAGAGTTTTCCCCCAATAATAGTTTTCACACTAGTATTGGCGTGGCACCCTTTGAAGCTCTATATGGCCAAAAATGTCGTTCCCCAATTTGTTGGAACGAGGTTGGTGAATCGCAAATTACCGGTCCTGAGCTTGTTCAAGAAACTTCGGATCGAATCGCTCTTATTCGTCAAAATCTCCTTGCCGCTCATAGCCGTCAAAAGAGCTACTCCCATAAGCGTCGTAAACCTCTCGAATTCAATGTTGTTGATCAAGTTCTCCTTAAAGTATCTCCTTGGAAAGGGGTAGTTCATTTTGGCAAAAGGAATAAACTATCCCCTCATTTTGTTGGACCGTTTGTGATCGTTGAATGGGTTGGTAAAGTTGCGTATCGTCTCAACCTCCCCGAAGAGCTCTCCAATGTTCATACAACTTTTCATGTCTCCAATATCAATAAGTTCTTAGCCGAGGGGAATCTTCACATACCCCTCGATGAAGTACAAATTGATGAATCTATGTGCGTTGTCAAGAAACCTGTTGAAATTGTGGATCATATGGACAAGGAAACCAAGCTTAGCCGTATCCCGCTTGTCAAAGTTCGTTGGGAATCTAAACGTGGTCCCGAGTTCACTTGGGAGCGTAAAGAACAAATGATGACTAAGTACCCGCACCTCTTCTTTACGGCTTAATCTCTAATTTTGGGACGAAATTTCTAAAAGTAGGGATGTTGTAACATTTCGGGTTTTCGAACCTCTCGTATTTATAATCATTGCCCGACCCGGGTTCGGGTTTGGGTATTTTATCAATAAAGTCCGTTTTTGTTTAATATATATATATATATTTATTTATTTTATGTTTATATAACTGATCACAACAATGAATAACATGCAAAAACAACCCCTTAGCTAACTTTAATATACTTTTGAACCCACAACCATAGAACAAGGACCAAATAGCAAATATTATTCAATCTTCTTTCCCTTCTCTTCTCCCTCTCACGTCGCCGATGCCATACCCGCCCCTATAATTTCGGACTCATTAAGCGCGTAATTGATCATACCATATCAATCTTTACCTTAATACGATCCTACCGACACCCTAAACTTGGTAAATTATGAACAATTGACAGCTAATTCGTTGAGTAACAACCCTCTCTACCCCGCGACACTAAACCCTAAGTTATTTGGCTCTTACATTGTCGTTAAGATCAAGATTCATCACCAACTTGAGCCGCAACCCTAATCGGCCGTTCTCACTCTTTACATCATCAATTATGGTAGTTAATCATTGCTCTATGGTCGTTTTTAATCAACAAATAAAAACCCTAACTCAATTTGTAAAACTATAAACGAATTAAACAAACCCAGATTTAGGGTTCATATTGATTTTTGGGTGCTCCTGGGACTGTCTGTATATATATATATTTATGAGACTGTTCCTTTCACAAGTTATAGCACCAGCCCAATGGCTGGTGCATGTTTGTTTAAAACTCTGGAAAGCAGTCCAGGCGCGGGTTCGAGCCCCATGAACCCTGTTTTTGCTATTTAATTTTTTTAAGACTTTTAACAATTTATAGTATATTAATATATGTTTATAACATATAATAAACGTAAATTTAATATACCGAACCTCTACTTGTCGTTTTTCCTCATAAAATATTTTATACATATGTATGAATATATATGTAATGATAACTCGTTTAATAATCCAAATTGTATTCATTCTAAAGATTCATGCACGTATTAATTTTTCAACTTTTATATCACTTTATGAACATCTATTTTATTAACATAAAGAAAGCAAACACGGATAATAATAATAATAATAACAACAACAACAACAACATTTATAAATATAACAATAACCTTTATATATTTAACGAAAATGTAACTATCAATATATTTTTAACCACATCCAAATTTCGTTATGGCTATAGTTAATTCACTTTATCGTTAACATCTAGGAATAATTGTCGGCTAACCTAGAAGAGCTTGATCGTTTTTCATCCTAGCCTTTTCTTTTATTATCTCGTCCTCGTTTATCCTACTCTATAAGGTAAGTAACTTCACATCCCCTTTTTACCACTTTACAATTTTGGGGGCGCTATTCATTTAAAATCAACTTATTGTTTTCACTATAATTCCGTTATAAGCATGATTGTAATTGCTCGATTAGTTGTTATGTGCAAATACGACTATGTGTTTATTTTATGTTGGTTGGTACGTCATCCTCATCCTCATCCTCATTAGTATGATCATACGCCGTCGAAGTAAGCCGTTATCAATGCGGTTCGGTTGAAATGACAACTTTTATTTATTGATTACTAGTTGTAGTAATATACGATTATTGCATGGAATTGTCCTTTTATTATTATATATACTCAAAAACTGTGGTTTACTTGCTCAACTTTATGTTGACAAAAATATGTATTTTCATGCATGAAGCATGTAGCTTTATCGGGTGAATCAAGTACTGGAGGTTAGATGATACCTTAGGTTTCTTGTTGAATGAAAAACACTTTCGTCTTAAGTTATTTATATTTTGAATATTTCATTGTAATGGTATTCTTTTAAGACAATGTTTGGGCTTTTGAACACTGATATATGAATGAATAATTTAGATACTGACACGTGTATTTTACTTAGTGTATTCTGAGTTATGATGCAATAAATGTCGCACCCTGGCATGTTCCGCCGTAGGTTGGGGTGTGACATCATGTTCGCTCCAACCTCTCTTCCATCCGACGTGGCCTCAATGCTCATGGCTGCACGTGTCTGCTTATCACGAGGACTTCCATCGTCGCTCTGTTCCACGCGTCTGTTGCCTTCCTAACAACGGTGTACGCTCAGGTGAGCTCTATTTCTCACTAGATCCTTCGTTTTAACATTTCAATCCGTAGATCTAGATGTTTTAGTTCATTATTGTGCTTGATATAATGTGTTTTGCGTACTGTTTAGGTATTTTAGATTAGTTAACGATTTGTTCTACGTGAGTGTGACTAGATTCTTTGTTTGAAGCTTTGAATCACTAGATCTAGATGTATTTGATGTTATTTATCTACTATTTGCTATGTTTCTCTTAACCAAATCGTTAGTGTATTAGATATATCTTTTTTCTCGTTACTTTTTGATTATTTAGCTTTGTTGGTGATTTGTTTTACGTGACTGCGAATTAGATCTTCATTTGAAGTTTTGAATCGATAGATCTAGATGTATTTGATGTTCTTCATCCAGTAATACTTCTATTTCTGTTTACAAAATCGTTATCGTGTTAGGTTTTACTGTTTGTATATTTTAGCTTTGTTGATGATTTACTGTTCGTGATTATAGCAAAATGTTTGCTATCATACGGTTGTTTGATGAAATGCTTGAGAGAATCTGCATACCTTAATGTTTCAATTTTTTCATGTCATACAATAACTTTTGATGTATGCTTTATTCATAGGGTTCCAAGTTAGTGGTCTGTGGCGTTTTTCTGGCGTAGTTCGGCCGTGCTCGCTTTGCTTTAAATAGGATGGTGGCTAGGTATTGTATTTTGGTTACTTGATTCTCAGATTCAAGAAGAATGTGTTTTTGTGCTTTTAGTTTTTTTCTGTATCATTTAGGGTTTTCCTTCTTGATTATGAAAATGTTGTTGAACCGCTAAACCGAGCGTATCATTGCGAGGTAACTTCTTTTCAAATTATGGATTGTATGTCTTTTTGTTTAACATCTCGAAAACTTTGATCCACAAATACCAAACATCCAAAGTTAAGGACAAAAAATGGAAAATTTGATTTTCTTGACCCATCGCGATACGCGGTGGATCAAAAGACAACCCATCGCGTATCGCGATGGGTATGTCACAAAATCCCAGGTTGGGCGTTTTCGTGATACACGATTATCCATAACTAATACGTCATTGCGTATTGCGATGACGTGGTCTGAAAACATAAGATGCGTGTCATGCCACGTGACACCACGTGGCAAGGCTATCTGATGATGAGGCACGGCTACTGGGCAGCATCGCGATATGCGATGGACTTCCAGAAACTCCATTGCGTATCGCGAAGGAGTATAATAATAATAAAACGGCCGTTGATCCATCGCGATACACGATGGATCCCTTCCAAGGCCCATCGCGTACCACGATGGGTTAGATGGACATCCTCTATAATTAGGGTAGCCACCCTTCTCATTTCAACACACCATCCTCTCTCATATCTCTAAAATACTCTCTCACTACCTTGTAATCCGTTCCCTCGACCCGAAAATCTTGCCTCGTAACCCGTGCCCTCAACCAACAATACCTTGAAGTTCGTGCCACTCAAATTTAACCCGACATCCCACCTCGAAGTATGTGCACGACCCGACGACTGCCAAATGTCCCCTCGTTTTACGTGCAAGAATAGTTGATTAAGAACGCCTCGATAAGTGTGCAAGTGCGGAAGTGTTGCCCGAGAATCTAGCTAATTATTAAGTTCATCAAGATAGTGGTTCTGCCCAAGTGAAATATTATTATATTAATATAATATTAAAATGGGCTTAGACCCTAGTCGAGGGTATACAAAGAAAAATATAACTTTATTAAGGATGTTGAGTGAAAATAAGTCTGTGTTAATAAAATTATTATTTAAGTTTCTTAAATAATTAAAGAAATAAATTAAACGTTTCTTCGAGAAGAAGATACATAGTGTTCAGAAAAAGTCTAACTAGAGGTTCGAATGCATTTAATAAAGGAAAGATGATTTGAACTAAATGTTCGAAAAGAAAATATAACTAAGGTAAGGATTATGCGAAGACTAAAGGTCCAAAGCTAGATTATTAATCTAGTAACAACTAATAGTTATACTCGTAGTATATGTCCGAGATAACAAGAAAGAGAAAAGCATTAGTGAAGCGAAGATGATTAAACAAAAGGTGAATACGTCACAAACTTTTATAACTATGTTTAATTGAGTCAATTCATTTGATTACATGAGATTACGCATCTCTAAAACATTATGAACAAATGTAGTCGCTAGCCCTCAGGCTGTCGTGTATGTTTGTATGGATCTGCGCCACACTTGGTTATGCCTCCGCGTTGACGGGCCGGACCTATGTAATGTCCGAGAGAGGGTAATCACGTGCATACTGATAGTAGATAAGTAATCTCGAACGCTGCGGTGTTTGTTGAGCGGTTTCAAGTTGAGCTTAAGTTTGTAATTGTGTTTTAAATATTTAACTTATCATTCATAAGCCACGATGGGCCGAGACCCAAGTTATGTCTCGTGTGGTAATTAAGTAATTAAAATATTTTTGCGTCAGCTTATTCACTAGCATGTGTTGCTGACGTATTTTTAAACTGTTTTACAGGTAATGAAGAATACGTACCTGAGAACGAAGTAGCCATTAGGCGATCTGATGGCTAAGATAAATCTTTTTGATAAATCTATGTAAATGGTGGTTTAACGAACAAGAAATCTTTTGTAAACTTTAAACGGGTATTTTTATAATCCCGTGTTTTGAATATATATATAAATATGTTAATATTATGTCCACGCTAAATTTCCGCTAATAAACCGTGACTCTGATTTATTTACAAAAACGGTACCAACTATGGGTCACACTCCTAGGCCTAAGATGGGGGTGTGATAGGTTGGTATCAGAGGCATCGATCTTAGCGAATTATGTATTATTTAATAATACCTAAGCTTCGATCGATGTAAATAAGTGTTATTATTTATTTATGTTATATAGTAGGGATAAGATAGGTTGGAAACTCTTTCTATCCCACCTCATTCTAAACCACCCATAGATGTCATTCAAGAAGGTAATAAATGGCTTTATTCGAGACATAAAAAGAGGCGGGCTACCTCGAACTGATACTCCCCTAGGATAATAGGAGTGATAACTAATACAAAGACTTTTTCAGCCGAGAGCACCCGATAGTCCGTGTTAAACTTGTGTATTTCCAGGTACTAAGCAACTACCTATCAACATACCAAGTGATCCACCACTACCAACACACAAATTCCAAGCATTCAACAATATCACCTTTCAAACATTTCAAACTACCATCCGTAGAGCATTTCGTATTATCATCCTTCCGACATTCCAACATATCATCCGTCCAAAGAGATGCAGGTCAACAAACAAATCAAAACTGAACCTGAGTCCGACATCTCTAGTTGGATGCAATGCCATTCTGATCAAGGAAGATGTCACTTTGGAACACCCATTTACAACCCCACCGACTCCCATTCAATTTCCTATGAAATCCCTTCTCGAAGGCCAAATATGAGGGTCACTCAATCGTATGAGAAATGCCACATCGACCCTAAGTTAAGTGAAGTAGCAATGTTGATGGAAGAAGAAGAAGACCAGGAGGGGAAGAGAAGAAAACCTCCGAAGAAATGAGCACCATGAAGGAAGATCCTTCAGTCGATTCAAGATGTGAATGCCCACCCAATGAAGTTTGTCAGCACCCTTTCTTCCACATAACTCCATGCTATGATCCTCAAGACCAATATGTGCAATGTATCCAAGGGATTAAGATCAGGTTCCTACCAGACTTCCTCCTTTTCATGGTGTCGTTCCCACTATATCTGAACAATCAAATGAGATAAGACAACAAGAAGCAACAACCGAGGCTTTCTTCAATCACCCATTTGAGGCAACTTCATCCCCATATCCGAAGAATCATTATGACATTGTAATGATGGGTTACTGATATCAACCTCCTAATACGGATACCCGAACATCATGCCGCAATCCCAAGAAGAACACCTTGACCGAGCTTTGCACGAAACCGATGAATTGAGGAAGAAAGTCGCTACTGAGAGTAGCAAGAAAAAGAAGATCGGAGACAAACTACTCCACAAGTGCAATAAATGAAAAAAGATGATAAAGAACTACGTGAAAGACTAAGGATCTTCTCCGACGAAAGTTTCATTATAAAATTTGTAATGTTGTGCTAGCTTAGATATATGAACGTAGAGCATTCACATGAAATAATATATATATATATATATATATATAAAAGTTGTATATATGTATGTGTAATATGTGTGTATCAATAATATATATTGTTAAACGATATATATATGATCAATAAAAATGTGTATATTAAGAAAAGAATATATTTATTTCAGAATGGCGAACCAAGAAAATATATCCCAAAATGTGGAAGCTTCTAAAGAAAGAAGCAACCATGCACAAACTGAACCTGCTCAACAAATTCCTGAGCAGCTAATCAATAAAGTCCAAGAAATGATCACGCAAGCCGTGAGAGTAGAATCTAATCGAAAAAGCGAATCTGTACGATCCCATCACACTGTCCAAACCAAAACTCAATGAAATCCAAATCACACCATAACCCCTCACACCATGAGGAAAGTGATCGTGATTCGAACACGGGAGGCAATTTCAATTGAAAATTCAAAAAGAGACTAAGAATTGAGGGTTGTTCGTTCAAGGATTTCAAGAACTTTAGCCCCAAAGAATTCTATGGCGAAAAGGGCACCATTGCTACGCTTAGGTGGCTATAGGAAATGGAATCTATAGTAATAATTGGTAAGTGCGCCGAGAGAGAAAATATTCAATATACGTCGCAAATGTTCAAGGGAGAAACATTGGACTGGTGGAACACTCTAATTAAGAGCAAGGGAAAAGAACGATTGTATCAACTATAGTGGGAAGAATTAAAAGAGATGGCGCTGGCGAAGTTTTGCCCAATGCACGAGAACGATTTGATCCAATCAAAGTTTCTTAACCACAAGGTGGTTGGAACCAATCTTCGTGAATACAATACCAAATTCCAAGAATATTGTAGGCTTGTGCCTCAGCTGGTAACCCCCGAATCCAGCAAAGTGACCCGATACATTTGGGGTCTTCTGCAAGAAACTTGCGACATGGTGAGGTCCCATTTGCCACAAACCGCCTATTATGCCATGGAATTGGCTGGTTACCTCATGAACGACCTAATTCGAAACAAAGAGGAAGATAAGAAGGTGGTGCCAATAAATGACAACCAGAAGATAGGGAGTGCCCAATTCAAGGTGTTGAGTAGCGAAAAGGTGGATCAAACTCCAGCTACACACAATGCAATATTTGCAAGGTCCACATCGGCCGTTTGTGACTCATCTCACAAACCAGGACATGCGACGACCGACTGCTGGAAGATATCGATGACTTGTTACAACTGCAGGGAGATGGGACATCTTAGCTTTGAGTTCCCCAAACAACAATCCACCGTTGGTGGTGCGTGATGAGCAACCAAAAGAATGAGCCAAAGAAATGGAACACTAGAGTTTTCGTCCTTGACACCAAGAAAGCGGCTGACATGTCGGAAACCATCATCGTTACGTTCTAAGTTAACGACACTTATGCTAGATTTTTATTTGATTCGGGTGCCAATATAAGTTTTACAGATTATAGATTTTGTAGTCTGTTAAACAAACCTCTAAAGAAATTAAATAAAACTTTATGCGTCGAGACCGCTAATGTGAGGTAGTTAAAATTTCCGGGGCCCTAGAAAACAAAAAAAATCTTGTTAGCCGGTTACGTTTTACGTGTCCAATTATTACTCATGTGTGGTTAAAAGAATGTGTTTATAATATCTAATATAGAGTGGTTTAGCTATTTATATATATTGAACATGATTATTTTGAGATCTATATGATTGAAGGTGTTCAATGCTTAATGAAGCTTAATGGAAGCTATTAGGTTGATACTTGAAAGTTAAAACAAAGATGAACGAGATCGATAGTCAAAATATAGAGAAAAATGAAGAAGACCAGACAGGCCGGAAGTTGCATTGTCAGGGCCGCAATTTGTGGTCCTGTCTGGTAAGAGAGGATGCAAGCAGGGGCGCTGATCAAGCAGTTTTTGGAGAAAGGCCGCAAGTTGCGGTCCTATGAGCACAAATTGCGGCCTAGATCGTAAAGAGACGCGAATTTTGGGTTTTTGCTACCATATATAAATATAACCTTAGGGTTACGAAAAGGGGACTTCTTCTAGCCGTTTTCGGAGTTTCTAAAGCCAATTTTGGGGTTTCCTTCAACCGAATCAAGATTTGAAGCTGCTATCTCTATGAGGCAAGGTTTAATCATTGTATTTACTTTAGGCTAGGGTTTTGTGCAAAAAAAATTTGATTAGATTCTATGTTGTGAATGAGTATGAACTTGATTGAATGCCTTTAATCTTGTTTTACATTATGAATTGATTGTTTAAACAGTTTATGATTTTGATTATCAAACTTTGCATCATTGTTCTCGTTGTGTTCATCACATGTAGGGTTAGCTCTTATGTCATTGAACCAGTAATCGTTAGTCATTGCTTAAAATTGGTTTTCATACATTAAAATGGTAACTGGGTAAACCGAGGTTCAGTCGTGTCAACAATTCGGTTAAGGTATCGTTTATCCTCACAACCCAACTGTTAGGTTTAGTAATTACTGCGCAATTAATTTCTATGAATCTGTGATTAGTCGCTCATCACATTACCTGAACCTGTAGTGAATTGTTTTCCCATATTTGTTTACAACCTTTAAGTAATAATCGTGTGTTTTATTAATTGACATCGTCTACCCATCTTAGTTAACTAGTTAAGAATTATAAACTTGTACTTTCAAATGATTCCCTGAGGAGACGACCTTACTTACCCGTACTAGTTATAGGTATTTAAGTCTTATGATTACTTGTTTTTTATTAGAGAACGACATCTACATCAATTACCCAAGGCTCTTGCTGTTTTGATATGAAACTCGGTATGGACTGGTTATCCGATAATCATGCCCGTATCGTTTGCAATAACAAGACCGTAGAACTTCGACCCCCGGGCAATCGAACCAATTTAGTCGAAAGAGACAAAGACGCTGACCAAGTTAGCATAATCTCCATTATTAGAGCTAACAAGTCTTTAAACCAAGAATGCTTAGCATTCATGGCCTATGTCACCGAATAACCGAAATCGAATGAGATAAAGGACGTACTTATTGTGTCTGAATTCTCCGACGTCTTTCCTGACGAGTTGCCAGGTGTTCCGTCCAATTGAGAAGTTGAATTCTGAATAGACCTCATGCCTGCAACAACTCCACTAAAGCCCCGTATCATTTAACGGAAACCGAAATGAAGGAACAAAAGAAAAAATTAGACGAGCTACTTGAGAAAGGAAAGGATTCACCCACCCAAGTTTATTACCATGGGGAGCACCAATTCTTTTCGTCAAAAAGAAGGATGGACCAATGAGGATGTTCATCGGTTATCAAGCCTTGAACAAAGTAACTATTTAGAACCGATACCCGCTACCTCGAATTGATGATCTATTCGATCATTTATAAGGAGCGAGTTATTCTCAAAAATAGATTTACCTTCTGGCTATCATCAATTAAAATTCCAAGCCGAAGATATCCCGAAGACAGCCTTCCGAACAAGGTATGGACATTATGAGTTCACAGTAATGCCGTTTGGGCTCACTAATGCCCGAACCACGTTCATGGACATGATGAACCGAATCTGTAAACCTTACTTGGATAAATTTGTCATCGTATTCAATGACGATATACTTATTGACTCTAAGTCAAAGGAAGTGCACGAAGTGCACTTTCCACTGATTCCCTATGGATACGACCTTACTTACCCGTACTAGTTACAGGTATTTAAGTCTTATAAATATTTTTTTTATTAGAGCACGAAATCTACATCAAAATGGCGCCGTTGCCAGGGAATCAATTCGCAAAGTGCTAGTTTATTTTGTTTTAGTTTTTTATTAATTATTTATTGATTTTATGCGGGGTGTTCGTGTTTTTGTCTGTGCAATGACTTTAAAAGTTAATGCAGATGAGATATTACCGCAAGAAAGAGCCGCTACAGTTTGATCCGGAGATTAAAAAAACAGCAAAGAGAAACTGAGTAACTCAGAAAACCAAACTAAACCAAATTCCTGAAGTTACAACACCAAAATCAGAAACCATAAGTACTCGAAACAGAAGAGACCTGAATGATTACCCACCATATAACCAAGACCAACCAAATAACCAAGAATAACCCGCTCCCCAAAACAAGCGACCACCTAACCGAAACCAAAATGTTAACCGTAACATAAACCAAAACCCGTTTAACAAATGGGAAGTCAACCATAACCACTATAGGCAGTTTAATATAGATGACAACTTATCAATCAGATCCGCTCCGGTAACCCTTCAAAGGCAAGCTAATTTTAGAGAGGAAAGACCCGAGATTAACCAAGCTCATGTACGAGTGGATAATTGGCATATAGGGGATGATTTGAGGTTCGATTCTAAGGATGAGGAAGAACTTAGAGATGAACATGGGGGTCAGTATCATCAACAGGAAATCCGTAATGACCAAGAAATTCGACAGAATCATCCAGAAAGTCATTAAAGAGCACCGAGACGCCATCATAACCGTGAACAACAGGCATAATATTATGAGTTTGATGACGGCGTACCAAGAGCATATGTAATACCACCAGTCAAAGGAGTTCAAGGTCACTTCATTCCACAAGTGGCCACGAATTCTCTACCGATCATTATTCCGGTCAGAAATGAAAGGTCTTTTTAGGTGAGGCAGAGCAGTTTAACGAGGTTACATGCGTTTCATGGAATAGCTACTGAAGAACCATAACTACACTTGAATGATTTTAACTTGATTTGTGCGCTTATCTCAAGTCAAGGTTTTACCTCAGATGAAGTGAAGATGGTAGTTTTCCAATAAAGTTTGAAAGATGCAGCGAAACAGTGGTTCTTATCTCTACCATCAGCTAGTATCTATACTTGGGGGATTTGGCGTGAAAATTTTTAGACGAATATTACACGCCACAGAGAACCACCGACGCTCGAAACACCATTCGAAACTTTCAGCAAATCCCATGCAAAACATTTTATGAGACCTTTCAAAGATTTAAACGATTGTTGAGGACTTGTCCGCATCATGGAATCGCCATGTGGGAGTTGATAAAGGCATTCCACGATAGTCTTTCAAATGATGATGTTCATGATCTCCAAGCCACCACTAATGGATCTTTTCTTGCAAATGATGAAAATGTGGATTGGGGGCATTTGGAGAGACATGCAAATAATTCAAAGAGACAAGCACATTCGAACAGGATGGCCAAAATAGCGGTATTGATGGCGGTTGAAAGTCATGGTTTAGATGACAGAATGGATAGGCTGGAAAATAAGATGAACATGTTCTTGGATGTAGGTGTGCCAGCGGGGAAATCGGGAAAAAACATATCCAGTGTGTGAAGGTTGTGGTGAGTTAGGGCATGAAATTGCGAGTTGCGGTGTTGCACAATATGAAGAGACTAGAAAGAGGAGGTCAATTATGTTCAGGGTGAAAGGAAATACAATAACATGAGTTCATACTTATCATCCAGGCCTTATAAATCATCAAATTTCAGCTATTGAAACCCGAACACTCAGTAGAACCAAATTTTCAAGGAAGTTCACAGAAGACAGGTTATCAGTCGAACAAGAGATAGTATGGGAATAATTCAGGTAATGGTCAGAGTGGGTATCGTCGAAGAGAATCTGGAAGATACAGTCTAGAATATGGTAATCGTGATGGTTATAAACAGGGTAACAATCAGAGTGGGACATCAGGTGGAGACAACGTGAGTAACTAGCTTGATACATTGATGGCATTGGCGTGGGAAGGGCAGAAAGAGTACAAGAAAGATAAGGAAATGGCACACAAGGCAAATGTAGCAAGAGATAAGCAGGTTAGTCAGTTGGCAGAAGTAGTGGCAAAGTTAAAGAACAACTCAGGGCGACTACCAAGTGACACTTTGAAGAACCCGAGCCATTAGAATAACAATTCATCAAACTCTAGAAGTGCGCACGTTGGTGCCATCACAGTTGAAGATAATGGGATGAACAATGTGGTTGAAGAATTTGAAAATGGGGCTCCACTTATCCCTATTTAGATTGGTGAGTTCAAGACTACTAAGTCATTGATTGATTATGGTGCGAGTGTAAGTGTGCTACCGGGCGGCATGTATGATAAATTCGATTTAGTATTATTGTAAGAAGTTGGCACTACATTGGTGTTAGTGGATTTTACACGAAGATGGCCCCAGGGAAAGTTGGTTGGAGTTGCAGTGAAAGTTGGAGATTTTTATTACCCAGAAGATTTTCTAGTGCTCGATTATGCAACGGTGGAGAATGAAGAAGAACCCCGTGTGATCTTAGGGAGACCGCTTCTGGCTACATAAAATGCTCAAATCAACTGCTGAGACAGAACAATTTGCATGACCTATGGTAATCGTAAGTTAATATTAAGTATATTTTCAAATTCATATGGTTATTCTTTTGAATATATATGTTCTAGGTCATGTGTTACTGACATGTGTCTTCCTCGTACGTTTGAGGATGACACCAAAAAGGAGAAAAATGTTGTTTTTGACAGGTCTAAGCGTGAACGAGAGAAGGAAGAGCTAAATGCAGTAGATGTAAAAAGTGGAGTAACAGTATGTTCAAAAAAAAAAAATACTAAGACAGTGATGGAAGTAGTGGTCAATGAGGATAATGATGGAACAAACATGAAGAAACCACCAAGGAAAGAGAAGTAAAGAAACCATCGGGGTTCGAGAATGAATAAAAGAGGTTGGCATGTTTTAGGCCAAATTGGGAAGCATTAGATCTATCATTGTGTTGGAGAAGTAAGAAGAATGAGGTGGAGGAAGGTAAGCATTCTATTAGACCACCATAACTACAAAATTAGGTAACGCCCGGCTTAAGACCTTAACAAAAACTTAGCGCTGACCGGGAGGCAACCCAGATTTATTTTCAATTTGTATTTTATTTTATTTTATTTTATTTTTTGTAGTTTGGTTAACCATTTTATTTCAAGCGTACCACTGTAGCAAAAGACAAGTGTGGGGATTCCACACATGGAAAAGTCAGAGTATGCAATGTTTCGGTAAAGAATCATCTTGACATGAGTTGCAGCCACCCAAGGTGCGTTCATACTTTGCAACGGTTAATTCAGGTATGTATATATTTTTATTGTATTTGAACTTTATGGGTGTAGTTCACTATAAATCCTTATGAGACCTTACTTGTCCACCCGTGCTACCGGGGGGTTTAAAGGGTTTGTTGCATATGCTAAATGCAATTGTGGTTCCTAGGAAAGTGAGTTAGGTTTTTCAACATATTTACTCGTTTAACAAATTTAACTATGAAATTTATTTAACTCGGCTTGGTAATTAAAATCAATAGTTTTGCAAACAGTTTAAAAGGCCTATTCTAATATTGTGAGAAACATGCTTCTACACGTGTGAGAGTTTGTAGATACTGTTGAGTGAGTTGGGGAGACAGGTTCGTTTCGAGCAAGCACGAGTGCACACGAGTTACTAATTGCTATATCAGGTGATTCCGTTATCATAATTTTCTTTGTTTTGCTAGTTTGTTTGCTAAAAGTGTAATTGTATAAATTGTTTTGACCATCACATTAAGCCCAGTTTTAAAATTAATAAGCAGTAAACTTTAACTCCGTCCTCGTTAATGTACTTTTTAATGCTAAATTTTAAACATTGAGGACAATGTCAACCTCAAGTGTGGGGATGGGGTAAAATTGAATGGAAAATTGAAATTTTGCCTTAAAGTAGCTTGATTGTGCCAAAAAACTGAAATTTTAACTTGTTAATGGTTAGTATTAATGCCAAGAAGAGGTGTTTGGTCATGGTCAGTTTTTTAAGATTCTCGAAAGTCTTCCCATGTAAATGTTTATAAAAAATAGAAAATTAAAATGGACCGTTTAGATGGGGATAACGAGTCATGGGGACAAGTACACATGTTTCATATCGGCAGCCTAATTCCTCCGGTACGTGTGTGAGATTTGCTTTATATATAATACACATATAATATATAGTATATACACATGTCATATGAGTGCCATTATAGAGAGTAACCTGTATGCCCATGATATCTAGAACTTGGTTGTCTCAGGCATTTCGAGATCCTAATTCCACCACCTATATGGAGAAATAAGACTGTAGAAAACCCACTCTATATTGGCCTTACATAAAAAAATAGAATAATACTCCCTACCTTAAATTATCCCCCAGGAGCCAAGTTGTGCCTTTTACCTTTCATTTGTTAAACCCACATTACAAGCCGTGTTACCCTTGACCTTTTTTTACAACCATGTGGATGAAAACCCGGTATGTTAAGAGTTGCATATAAGTTATGTGTCGAGCATAGTACACAATTTACGTATGTCTCAGGTCGGGTTTTTATATATATTGATGTTAGTTCTATCAGTAAAAAAAAGAAAGAAAAAAATGAAAAGTCAAAGAAAAGCTCAAAAAGAGTCAATGTTTGAGTCAGTATCGTTTGCAAATAATAGTGAGTGAGTTGTTTGTTTGTTTAATAAATTGGGTTTCATCTAATATAAGCTACTAAATGAATCTGCTTCCACACCCTAATCTAATCCACATCAAAACCCTTAGTTCTATTCTTTATGAAACCGGTAGGTAATGGGTGGAGATATGACTTGCTTCCAAGCTTATTACTTCGTGTTCATACTTGGTATAGAGGGCATAGAGTTACACACATTTTATGCTAGTCCAGATATTAAGCCGAGAGGAGAGATGTTATATTATAAGGGGTATGAACATGTGTGCCTTAATCAGAAACAAAGTACGCTTGTTTGGGCGGTTCCATAGTTTTAAAATGTATCACTAAATTATTTGGTGGGTTATCAACCTTGACAGTGTCAGTTCTAGGGAATTGGGTATGAACTTATACCTCACTAGTATTAATACTGATAATTGATGAACCATCGATCGAGGTGTATGTGTTGCATGAGAGTTTGCTTGAGGGCAGGCAAATGATAAGTGTGGGGATGTGATGTGTGGTTAAAAGAATGTGTTTTTAATGTCTAATATCGAGTGGTTTAGCTATTTATATATATCGAACATGATTATTTTGAGATCGTTTATGATTGCAGGTGTTCGGTGCTTAATGGAGCTTAATGGAAGCTATTGGGATGAAATTTGAATGTTAAAACAATGATGAATGAGATTGATAGTCAAGATATAGACGAAAAATGAAGAATACCAAACAGGCCACAACTTGCGCTGTCAGGGCCGCAATTTGTGGTCCTTTCTGGTAAGAGAGGCCGCAAGCAGGGGCACTGCTCAGGCAATTTTAGGAGAAAGGCCGCAAGTTGTGGTCCTATGAGCACAAATTGCGGCCTAGATCGTAAAGAGATGCAAATTTTATGTTTTTGCTCCCATATATAAATATAACCTTAAGGTTACGAAAAGGGGACATCTTCCAGCCGTTTTTGGGCTTTCTAAAGCTAATTTTAGACCCCAACAATCATCCTATCACTTCTCTAATCATGTTTTCCTTCAACCGAATCAAGATTGAAGCTGCTATCTCCATGAGGCAAGGCTAAACCATTGTATTCACTTTATTGTATTCACTTTAGGCTAGGGTTTTGTGTATACTAACTTTGATCAGATTCTATGTCTTGAATGAGTATGAACTTGATTGAATGTCTTTAATCTTGTTTTTACATTATGAATTTATTGTTTAAACAGTTTATGATTTTGATTATCAAACTCTGCATCACTTTTCTGGTTGTGTTCATCAAATGTAGGGTTAGCTCTTATGTCATTGAACTAGTAATCAATAGTCATTTCTTAAAATTGGTTTTCATACATTAAACTCGTAATTAGGTAAACCGGGGTTCAGTTGTGTCAACAATTCGGTTAGGGTATTGTTTGTCCTCACAACCCAACTGTTAGGTTTAGTAATTACTGCGCAATTAATTTCTATGAATATGTGATTAGTCGGTCATCACATTACCTGAACCTGAAGTGAATCGTTTTCCCATATTTGTTTACAACCTTTAAGTTATAATCGTGTGTTTTTATAAATCAACTTTACTAAACCGCTTGAAATCGTTTATCCATCTTAGTTAATTAATTAAGAATTATGAACTTGCACTTTCCACTGATTCCCTGTGGAGACGACCTTTCTTACGCGTACTAGTTATAGGTATTTAAGTCTTATAGATACTTGTTTTTGATTTTAGCACGACATCTACATCAATTACCCATGACTTTTGCAGGTTTTGATATAGTACTCGGTATGGACGGGTTATCCGATAATCATGCCCGTATCATTTTCAATAGCAAGACTGTAGAACTTCGAGCCCCGGACAGTCGGACCATTATAATCGAAGGGGACAAAGATGCTGGCCAAGTTAGCGTAATCTCTATCACCGAAGAACTGAAACCGAATGAGATAAAGGACATACTTATTTTCTCCGAATTTTCCGACGTCTTTCCTGACGAGTTGCCAGGTATTCCTCCTAATTGAGAAGTCAAATTTAGAATAGATCTCATGCCTGGAACAACTCCAATAGCCAAATCCTCGTATCGTTTAGCCCCAACCGAAATTAAGGAACTAAAGAAACAATTAGACGAGATACTCGAGAAAGGGTTCCTCAGCCCAAGTTCATCACCATGGGGAGAGCCAATTCTTTTTATCAAAGAGAAGGATGGATCGATGAGGATGTGCATCGGTTATTGAGCCTTGAACAAAGTAACTATTAAGAACCGATACCCGCTACCTCGAATTGATGATCTATTCGATCAATTACAAGGAGCGAGTTATTTCTCGAAAATAGATTTGCGTTCTGGCTATCATCAATTAAAAGTCCAATCCGAAGATATCCCGAGGAAAGCCTTTTGAACAAGGTATGGACATTATGAGTTCACAGTAATGCCGTTTGGGCTCACTAATGCCCCCAACCGCTTTCAAAGATATGATACACGAAATCTGCAAACCTTACTTGGATAAATATGTCATCGTGTTCATGACGATATACTTATGTACTTTAATTCAAAGAAAGAGAGCGTAGTGCATCTTAGAATCTTCCTTGATTTACTTAGAATGAGAGATTGTACACCAAGTTCTCAAAGTGTGAATTTTGGCTTCACAAAGTACAATTTTCGGTCACGTCATTAATGTGAATGGAATTCAAGTAGATCCCGCAAAGATCGAAGCTATCTTAAAATGGGAGATTCCAAAATCGCCAACCGAAATCCGAAGTTTCTTAGGTTTGGTCGGTTACTATCGAAGATTCATTGAAAATTTATCCTGTATAGCCGTTCCTCTAACCTCATTAACCCGTAAGAATGTCAAGTATGAATGGGGAACCAAATAGATAGAAGCGTTCGATTTGCTTAAACAAAAACTCACTAACGCGCCTATACTGGCCTTACCAGAAGGTACAGAGGATTTCGTTGTCTTTAGCAACGCGTCCCATTCTGGTTTGGGTTGCGTCCTAATGCAACGAAAGAAACTGATCACTTATGCTTCTCGACAACTCAAGGTACACGAAAAGAACTACACAACTCACGATCTAGAGTTAGGCGCCATAATCTCTGCCTTAAAGTTATGGAGGCATTTGTCACACCCCAACCTACGGCGGAAATGACGAGGCGAACTGATTGTCACAGCTCTCAAGGATACCATCATTTACAATATAAGTTTCAATATCTATTTAATTCGATTTAATAATTCAAGTACAAAATACAACTTGTTAAACAAACAACAATTACAAATTAAATTCTTGATTCATTATTTTCTTACTTAAATTCTTCACTAAGTCTTCACCAACCTGCATTAAATTCCTACGATAACCTGTATATGCGTATAAAATATAATTTTGTCAACAACACATGTTGAGTGAGCAACAGACCAGTTTAGTTGTACATATAGTATATATAACAAAATACGTAGCTGCAACAAGTCATATGAGAATAACAAATTAACCAAATGAACAAGTATAACTGAGATGTCGAGAAGCACAAAGGCTAACGACTGGCGTATGATCATACAAGACTGAGATTATGTTGGACCCCTCCGAATACGGAAGCATACAAAGCAAATAAGCACATAAACAAGTAAGGTATAAGTTGTTAACACATAAGACAATAGTTGCAGTTTTGTGTATAAGTATATATGAGAAATATATTTAAGCATATGTCCCCAAAACGTCGAAAACAAGTAAAATAAGGGAATGTGGTACTCACCTCAAAGAAGAACGAAAGTGATTAGGCAAATGAGAAGGCGGGAAAAATCACACGCGAACGTTAAAGCCTAAAAGAAACGAGAGCAACGGATACGCTTAAGTAAAGTACGATATTTATTACGACCACTAGTTAAATAATATATATATATATACGGTTTTATTATATAAAATAAATTTTTTGATTTAAGAAAACATAATTTAATAATTATTATTTATAGTTTTATAAATATATATAAATTCATTATTTTACTTGATTTTTATATATAATAAAACATTAGTTTTCGAGTTATTATATATATATACACGTATATGCTTATATATGCATACATATACGAATGAAAACGTGAGAAAAACAAGTATTAATAAGTCGGTTTTTAATAAAGTAATTTATTTAATAATAATAATTATTATTATACCTAATAAAAATGATTTTAATTAGTATTTACCAAAAATAAAAGAAAAACGGGATGGCAGAGGTTCGAACCCGCAACCTGCCATTCCCTAACCTATGTCTTTACCAGCTGGGCTAACCAACAATATGCAACATGGATTAGGTTTGTCTAATTATAAACAGGAACTGATTAAACATGAATCAAGAAAAAACCCTAAGAAGTACAATTGATCTATCCCGTCCCTAATAATCGAATTGGTGTTAGGGCTATTGTTAAGCATCAAAACACGGCCTTAACCATGTAATTTATTACCTTGATTGCTGACTAGAGACGGGTGAATCGCAATAGGACAGGCCGGCGCATATAGGTGATGAACGAACAAGAAACTGCTAATGATAACTTAATTAAATATAGGGGTTTTGTAGATTAGGGTTAGGGTAATATATCTGCACGATTAATTGAGTTTATATGGAAGTTTGCTTATAGAACAAGTCAAATCTAGAGTCGGCTGAACCTAATAGGAATACGAATTATATTTTGATCAATTAACCATAAAATGGTTGTCGGTAGGCCGATTAAGAAAGGTATAATACATCTCTTGATTCAGTTACCATGTTAGATGCGAGGATTGAGGTCCAAGCTAATCTAATGGGTAATCGGGTTCGTGAAAAGGGTATGGGGTTTGGGTCTGGATCAGGTTAAATGGGTTGGAATAATATTATTATATATAATTTTCACTATAACCCCTAGAGATTGAAAGTGGAAGCATAAATAGGTTAACGTTTGGTTTTGGGTGGTTTTTGCCAAGTTAAGAAAGTTATTTTATTTATAATTAGTTAAATAATAATGTAAAAATAATTAAATTACTCGAGAAATGCAGTAAAATCTCCCGAGCATCAAAATGGGTCGGATTTTAATAAAAGTACAGCTTTTGAAAAGTCCGAGTTGTTACAACATTATCTCTATGAAGTTGAATTTGTTGTGTACACTGATCATAAAATTTTGAAACATATCTTTGATCAGAAAGAACTCAACATCCATCAAAAGAGTTGGATGGAAAGATTGAACGATTACGATAGTAAAATCATTTATCACGAGGGAAAAGCTAACGTCGTGGCTGACGCCCTAAGTCATAAGGAATATGAGCAACCCAAAGAGTTCGAGCGCTACGCCTAGAACTCTAAGCAATCGAAGAAAACAAAATTTCTGATGAAAAGCGTAACGGTACCATTGACTCATTAGTCAATGGTGATGATGGTATACTTAGACTAGAAAACATGATTTGGGAACCAATTGTTGGAGAGTTACGTGAAAAGATAATGAGCGAAGCCCATATATCCAAGTACATGATGCACCCAGATAGTGACAAAATGTTCCAAAATCTCAAGGGGAACTACTAGTGGAACGAAATAAAAAAGGATATCGCTTTGCATGTAGTAAAGTGTTTTCATGCTTATAAATCAAAGCCGAACATCAAAAGTAGGGATGAGCGTGGGACAACACCTGTATCCGTACCCGTACCTGTACCCGATTGTACTCGTACCAAAAATCAATAAAACACGTACCAATACTCGTACCAAATTTTTCAGTATGGTACGGGTATTGGTACGGGTATTTTGGTACTGTACCCGTTTTTATACCACTTTGCTTTTTTATTTCCAAATCTTCGACGATCTTGAAACCGGTATAGATACGAGTAACAAACAACCTAGATTAGTCCAGGTATCGGTACTTTCACAGGTACCTGACGGGTACCAAATTAGCACATGTACCAAATTGGCCGCCGATTTAATGATAAGATAGTATTGAAGAACCCTAATTCGGTTGTGAACTTTAAGTGATTTGTTTGTTGGTTTGAGTCTTGGATGTTATATTATTTAATTTTGAAGAGACGTTTGGTAGTTGTTCAATAATAACATGGTTGGAGAATTTATTTTAAATACTAAATATGAAGAATCCCCAATTAAACCTTTATATACTCCAAACAGGTACAAAATCACAAATGTACCCGTACCGTACCCGATTGTACTTGTACCAAAATTCAACAAAAAATGGGTACCAATACCCGTACCGAAAAAGCTAAATCGGTACGGGTACAGGTACGTGTAAAGGTATGAGTACGGGTATTTGGGACAAAATGCTCATCCCTAATCAAAAGCCCTCGGAATTACTTCAGCAACCCGAACTTCCCGTTTGGAAGTGGGAGATGATAACAATGGATTTCATTACAAAACTCCCTAAAACTACTCATCAACATAATGCGATTTGTGTCATTGTCGATAAACCAAATCCGCTCATTTCATACCAATCAAAGACACGTATTCGATGGATAGATTGGCGCGAATTTATGTAAAGAACATTATTGTTGTCACACCCCGACTTAGGGCCTAGGAGTGTAACCAATAGTTGGTACATGTTTTGTAAATAAATCAGAGTTTAGCGGAAGTCTTAAATTTATATTTAAAATATTAATATACTTTTTGAAACATTAGTTTATTTACAAACCTTTATTTTTAATAATATAAAATATTCAATTTTTTTTAAAAGCTTCTCGAATATTAAATATCCAAGTGTTTAATTTATAAACCTTGTTTAAATATTGTTTTCAAATATTTTAATAATTAAAAACTGAGCCATCTCTACCTTGCGGGCATCTATCTCCATGAGTGGCTATAACACCTTGCCACATTTGCTAACTTTTATTTCCTGTAATATGGGGGAAAAATACGTCAGCAATGTGCTGGTGAATCGTTGACTCTAAAAACATTTAATAAATCTTTCATTCACTGACAAGATAGTTTTCTTGAACAATCTCAGCAGAAAAGTCTCTTATTTTAGGAACTTATGCCACTGCCATATACACACAATACCGATTCACCGGGAACTGACGCCCATTGGAGAACTTTTATTATGATCTCTAGTGTGCGGCCGCGTAGCCTTGATTTAAAGACTAGATTAATTATGTTTGGATCCAGACACATGTGTACTCGGTCTGAGTTGCTTTTATTTTCTATCTTGTAAACTTAGGGATCCCGTAATCCTTTAAATCTTTTGTTAGAGATCACGTAATCTCTTATGTATTTGACTTACTTTGTTTAAGATAAACAACCTGTTTATTTTGATTGGAAAAGGTTTATCGTATTCAACTGTGACTGTCTGAATAGAATGATATGGTGATCTCGTTTGAAAAACCTCTATGAATGAATGAATGATTGACCTATAATAAAATAGGTTTATATATTAATACCCGAAACGTCTTTTAATCTGGCTACAAAACTTTAGTCTGGTTTTGATAGCTTTAAACCTTGATTGATCTTTTGTTTGAATAAAATATTTAGATCTGAAATCTTTCCCTTTAGTTGCTAACCATGTGCTATGTTTCTTCTTCAAGAAGAAATGCGTATGATTTGTTTCTTCTTCAAAAAGAAACGTTATTTGTCTATAACCTTGATATATATAAAATCTTATGTTTCTTATTTTAACTATACCCTTATGTATATTATATTTCTTAATTTAAAGAAACATTATTTATCTTAACCTTTGTATTTATTTTGATCATGGTCTAGGCTATACCCCCGACTAGGGTCTTATCTATATAATAATGAAATAATAACTTAGGCCAAACCCTACCTTACGCGGGTATACAAAGTTTATATGCCTAACTTGTACGAACAACACTTCTACTCTATGTCGTGTACTAAGACTTTAATTGGCAGAACTTCAAAGCTTGGCACACATTACGAGGTCGCCACACATTACGAGATCGGTACGCAAAACAAGGTGTCGTCGGTATATGACACAGTTTACGAGGTGATGATTATCAGGTCGAGGCAAGGAAATCGAGGTAGAGAGAAAGAAATTCTAGAGACAAAGTGGGGTGGTGTGATGAGAATGAGCCGTAACCCTTCCCTTTTATAGCTGAAATAGGGCTCCGTTGCAATACGCGATGTTCCCTTTTCCTTGGCCATCGCGTATCACTCTGACTTACTATAACCAGAGCGTGCCACGTGGGGGACACGAGTTATGAGTTTTCAGACCACGTCATTGCGTATCGCGATGGCATAACGTATTGAACCATCGCGTATCGCAACACCACCCTTTCTTGGATTTGATGAGATGCCTATTGCGTAACGATGGTTCCTTGGCTATGCCCATCGCGATATCCGAATTTTCATTTTTAACCCTTTTACTTTGATAACATGTCATATCTAAGTCTTACTCGCAATGTCCAAAAATAGTAAGGCGGCCCTCAAGCGGCTCGCGGAGATGCGAGCGTGCGAAGTGCAAAGTGCGCCATCAAAGTGCCACATTGGACCCAACGCCCTTCGCCGTCGCCGGCGCCTTCGCCCGTGCCCGTGCGCATCGGGTGCTCCGCACCCTCTACCAGGACCACTTGGTGCGTGTTTGGCATAAATGAATATTACTAAGGAAACTTTCTTCCTTATAAAGTGCTTCCATTTCTTTACCATTTTCCATGTGGGATGCATTACATCTTCCTTATTTATACCTAAGTGGAATGCTTCCACATTCTTACATCCTTCCATGTGGGATGGAGTTTCCTTTTTCCATATCCTTAACATGAGATGACTTTCTTTATTGAATATTTTTATTTCCTTATGAAATGTTTTTTATTTTCTTTATCTAAATTTCCTCATTATTTATTTTAGAGAATAATTTTGATCCTTCAACTTTACTAATTTGTCAAACTTGGACCAAAATTTTGAGGATGTTACATCCTCCCCACCTTGGAATGTATCTCGTCCTCGAGATTTGTTGTAAGTGATTTCTTGCTTACGATAAGATTCTATCTAATCTGTTCCATTAGTTTAACTCGGATTGTTTGAATGGTTGCAATTCTTGATTTGTGGTTAACTCACATCGTTGGATGATGTATACAGTTAATGGTTTAGGTCATATTTATTTGTAAATTGCTAAGCACAGTGGCCAATTGTGTTTAACTATTTACCTTATCTTTTGTATTCTAATTATTTACTAATGTTAACTAGATTGCATTTTAGATTCAGTCTCGAATCCTTTTAATTTGTTCATCTTGAGCCATATTATACTTTACCTCACGATCTTGATGGATTCCTTCCGTTTATGTTTATTGATTATATCTTTGAACGTTCAAAGATTGAAGAACTGATTTTCTCTGAGAATACATATTCTTTTGACTTTCATCTTTTCTCTTTATTTCGGATAACTGATTTCTTTGAAGACATAGTATCTAGTATTTCGAAAATTTTAATTATCTCTTTTCTTTTGAATATAAGCATTGTTTTGTAAAGACACGATCTATATGCTAATATTTTTCTTTATATCCATTAGTGATTTAAATACCCTTACATGATTACAAAATTTCTCGTTTAAAACGAGATTTCACACAATTTTCAAGAGTTAACTAAACAATTAGTTATTTCTAATGCCTTTGGATCTGGAAAATTCATTAGGCATACTCTTTGTTTACTTCTATTCTTGATTGTCGGATGCATCTTGTATGCTTAACATATTTATCTTCGTCTTTCATTTCTTAGCACCGCTTCTACCTATGTTGCTTATCTTATTCGGACATTCCTAGCTGAAGTGTTTGTTTTCTCCACAGCTAA
>NW_027501865.1:0-56245 GCF_021521415.1 Bidens hawaiensis | reverse complement strand
TTTAAAATGAAAATATCTATAATTATCCATAAAAATATAATCATTCATTTTTTGTTCATAGTACGAATCATACTCGATTATGTAGTGAATCGTATTGGAATTACAATTAACCAATGAACGATTATTGAAACCCGAACGAATCGGGAATTACATTATAGACGAAGTATATAATGTTTAGTGATATTTACGAAGTATTAATGCTTCAGGATAAGTAAATTATAGCACAGAAAAAGGATTTCGATTTAATGGTACGTCGGTACGCTAAACGAAACCTTTAACACCAAACCAAGCAAGAGACGATCAATCAAGCCGAAAAAGATGCGTAATTATTAATAATATGATGTTTTAATGTCATGGGTTAAGTTTTTAAAGTTTTTAAATCAGTTTTATGTAAATTTCATTTTAACCCGAAAAACGACCATTTTAGGCTCGTTTTAAGCCGAATTACGAGTTTAAACGAGAAACGAACTGAACCAGGACTATCCACAACATTATCCGGATTGTGTAATCCAAATGTGTGGCTAATATTGAACTTGTGGGGCCCCCCCACACCACCTTTAGGCCGGCCCCTTTACACACACACGACACATCACATTTTCTTTTTTCTAAATTATCCAACTCCAAATCCTCTCATCATTCATCAATTTCCTTTGATTTCTACCAAAATCTCCAAGGTATATACATGTTTTGATGCTTGATTCTTGTTTATAACTCTATAATCTTGAGAAAAGGAGGTTTTCATATGAAAAATGGGTGAAAACCCGAGATGAAACCGATTCTCGTGTGATCAAGGGATGTATACAAGTTATACAAAGGATCTTGATCCAAGTAATTAGTCAAAAGTGTTTAGAATAAAATTTTACGGTTGAAATCTTGTAAAAATGAATTTCTATGTGAAAGACGGGTGAAAAGCCGAGATGAAACCGACTCTGGCATGATCAAGAGATGTATACATGTTAAACAAGGGATCTTGGTCCAAGAAATGAGTAAAAAGAGTCGAGAACGGATTTTTACGGTTAAAACCTTTGTTTCTACTTAAAAACCGACACTTTGAAAGAAATGGTTTGATTGTTGGTATAGTTTGCTTGGTATAGTGTTATTGTGCTTGTAAGTGTTGTATCTAGCGGCTAGCAACGGCTAGAAACCGAGATCCTTGCGATCTAAAGCTAGAAAAATACAAGATAGTTCGGTTTTTCGTGTGGGTTATGAAATTTGGACAGATTGTAGCACGCTTAGAGTCGGGTCACGAAATTTCACAGAGATGATCTACACATGAAAATATGAGATCTGTGAATTTTTGGTAATTTTTGGATAAAAGATGAATATTTGGTGAATTTAATGCTCGGTTTTGGCCAAAATGGTGAAAAATAGCTAAACTTGATGAAAAATCTGAAAAATTTAGGATAAGCTTTTTATAACATATAAAAGTCACACACAAAATTTGAGCTCAGTTGGAAAAGTCTAAAGGGGCTTTTTGGTAAAACGAGTTCTAGGGCTTTCTAGCTCGGTTTTGGGTGAAAATGACTTGAAAAATGAGTTTTAAATTCTGGAAAAATTCAGGGAGTTATGAGGATGGCAAGGATCATACCAGAAAAATTTGGGATTTTTCTAAAGTGTTTTGGTATTTTTGACATATTTAGTGTATTAAAAAGGTTTAAAAATAGATAAATAAATGTAAATATAGGAAAATAAATCTGGAAAATTTTGTAAAATTTTCTTTCTGTCAAAATAAGTTTTGTGCAAAATTTCAAGACCCGAGACTAAACGGGTAATTATTTGTGCTAAAATGAACATAAAAACAAATATTTAAAGCTTAAAACGTGTAAACCGGCAAAACTCGCATAAGCGAGCTGACTGGTATATAAAAACCTAAAAATGGACCATTTTCATAAAATAAAGTAAAATAAGTAAAAATAAATCATCCGAAAATAATTCGGATGATTTGGGTAATTTTACCCGATTTTACTATTTCCGGCACCTAAATGACGGAAACGGGCCCCGCGGCCAAACGGGGTGTCAAACCGAGCTCTAATTTCATCACTTTAACTAAAATAACAGTCAAACACCATTTTTGGGTTAAGTGTGAATAAACTCATTTTTGAAACTAAAAAAGGACGACCGTGCTAGGCACGCAAATCAAGGAAAACATAAAAATGATAAAGTTGACCGTCCGACTCTAAGTAATGGCACAATCTGAGTCCTTAGGAGTGTCACGGGGTTAACATTGTCCCCGGATCGAGTACAGTACTGGGTTAACATGTCCCCAGATGTACCGATTAATACGGATTTAGTTTATGGGAATTATATAGTGACGACTAGATATTATATTACAGATCCAGGCACGTAGCTGTTCATTGTATTACCCACAGACTCACAAAAAGGTGAGTTTTCACGAGCCCCTTTTAATGAACTGTTTTAAATATTTTCCCGGGGCGGAAAGCATGATTGTGTTAAATTATCTAAGTACATACCGATCGTATGGAAACACTTGTATATTTTTTATATATATATGGTATGATGCATAGAATAGATAATTTGTTTATTGGGTGGAATTGTTCTGGGGTAACTTAGTTCCCAGAGGGTTATTGGATATATTTCTGGGTTAACAGTGTTCCCAGAGGGTATTGGATATGTTTCTGGGTTAACAGTGTCCCCAGAGGTTACTGGATATGGTTCTGGGTTAACAGTGTCCCCAGAGGTTATTGGATATGGTTCTGGGTTAACAGTGTCCCAGAAGGGTATTTTGATATGCGCTGGGTTAACAGTGTCCCCAGGGTTATTTGATATGTACTGGGTTAACAGTGTCCCAGGGGTTATTGGATATGTTCTGGGTTAACAGTGTCCCCAGGGGTCATTTATGTGTTTTTGGGTTAATAGAGTTTTCATTAACGGGCTTAGCATAATTTCATCATTAACATATGATTTTTATACTGATCTATGGTTTATTTAAATTAGTGAAACTCACCAACTATTCGTAGTTGACCCGTTTTCTTTACATGCTTTCTAGGTATGCCCAGGTTGGAATGATTGATATGTGCTTAACTATCTGTGCTACCTGTTGGAAGCTTGCTGCTCTGTATTTTGTAATGAATATATATTAATGTCTTATTGGTAATATATGTGTGTAACACCTAGACAGTAACGCAACTCGCAACAATGTAATATGTTATAAATTAATGTAGTGGTATTTTCTTATAAGCAATGCTGTTGATATCAGATGTGTCTGTTGCATCCGTGTACGTTTCCGCTGCGGTTACGGGGTGTTACAAAAGGCTTTTAAGATCATTGAATACACTGCCAGAATGTGAAGTGAAAGACTTAGCCAGATTGGGATTGATAAACCGAAGTGATGATAATATGGCTAGAGTCATCGGGAAGATTGTTTGGAAGGAAAGTATAAAAGAGAAGAAATTTGAGCTGTTGAACCACAAAAGGGAAAACTTATCGAAGAAAAAGATCGTGGATTGAGAGCAGATGGTAAACCTTGGATGATTATGAAGTATAAGCCGATCCGGTGCCTTAAAGAAGTGCCGATGAAACTAATGCCCAAGGATGTCCTGAAAGATCTGAAGTGGTGTATGTAGATTGTGAGACAGCTGAAGCAGTGATGGAGGACGAAGATGAACAAGAGCTGCTGAGAGTTTATGATCCGATGCATCTAGTGAACTTGTCACAAGCTGATCTGCAGGTGCTGAATGAGAAGAAAATCTTTTATATTCCTGCTTGGAAAGACGAAGCGAAGAAATATCAAAGAATTGTTTCGGTTTGTGTACGCGAAGGAGTTCATGCTTGAAGATGAAGATGCAAGATTGTTGAAGATTACAAGACACGTGTTTGAAGCTAAAGAGATGAAGCTACTGCCAAGGGGGAGTCTGTTGGTGCATGATGTCAGTAGTTCAGTGTCTAGTGTCTGTAATCGTGTTAGTTAGATTTATGTTTTGTATGTAAGCGAAGTTGCTAACAAGTTCGCTGATATGGGTGAACTTGTTAGACAAGCGAAGTTAGGGACAACTTCGCCTGATTAGGTTACGGAAGTACCCACACGTATTGATTTATTATGCCAGGCGAAGTTGTCGTGTCTATATAAGCTGATTAGGTTACGGCTTGATTTATTATTCCAGTTAACAAGTTATTCATTCAGTTTACGAGAGTCAGAGAGTCCTGTATTAGTGATCATCGTATCACGTGTTTAAGGTTGCAATATAACGTGTTTGTGTTTATTGTAACGTGTTTAATCGTATCGTCTTCTACGCTCGTAACGTCTTACGTAGGGATTCCGCACCTACGTAAAACGCGATATCTCGTGTAGATCCGGCTGGGAACCTACAAACATTGGAAGACATGCTAAGAGCTTGTGTGATAGATTTTGGTGGAAATTGGGATGACCACTTACCACTGATAGGATTCTCTTACAATAACAGTTATCATACAAATATTAATGCTACCCCATTTGAAGGACTTTATGGACGAAAGTGCAGAACACCAGTGTGTTGGGCAGAAATAGGAGGAAAACAATTATCAGGTCCTGAAATCATAAAGAAACTACTCACAAGATAATTCAAGTCAAGGAATGATTAAAAACCACATGAGATCATCAGAAGAGTTATGCAGATCATAGATGCAAACCATTAGAATTCCAAGTTGGAGATAAAGTGCTACTGAAGGTATCTCCATGGAAAGGAGTAGTCCGATTCGGTAAGAAAGGAAAGTTAAGTTCAAGGTTTGTTGGACCATTCCAAATTGTTAAACGAGTTGGACCAGTAGCATATCAGCTAGAGTTACCCGAAGAAATGACAGGTATACATGATGTATTTCATGTAAGCAACCTAAGGAAATGCTTAGCTGATGAATCATTAAAAGTACCCTTCAAGATATAAAGGTAAACAAAAAATTGAAATTCGTTTAGAATCCACTACAAATTGAAGATAGAAAGATCAAGACTCTCAAGCATAAAAGAATAGTTCTGGTCAAAGCGAAATGGGATTCAAGAGGTGGACCAGAATATACATGGGAATTGGAATCAGAATGAAACGGAAGTACCCACACGTATTCCAATAGATATCGAGGACGAGATTCAAAATAAGGAGGGGAGACTATAACAAACCATAAAACAATCCAAAAAGAAATAAAATAATTAAAAGAAGAGGTGAAGAAATTAGAAGAAAAAAAGAAGAAATAAAACAAAGGAAGAATGGAGAATGTAAAGAAAGAAAAAAAAATTCTATCCCTCATTAGTGAAGGAAAGAAAATGAAAGGCTTCTACCATGGTATAAATAGGATTCCTAATTCTTGTCCCATATCGCTAGATTACAAAACTTGTAAGCTCTTTATAAGGAAGAGAGCTCACATGATAATAATCTTGTGTGCCAAATCACACCCAAGTGTTCTAGGGGAGGGTGCGAAGCACCAGAAACGCACGGGCATGGCTCCGGCGAAGTGCGATGGGCGCAATGTGGCGCCTTGATGGCATACTTTTCACTTCGCACGCTTGCATCGCCGCTTAAGGGCCGCCTTAGTATTTTTGCTTCTTCGCGCGACGCGAAGGATTATGCTTAAGATTCTTCGCGCTATGCTAAGTTGTAATCCAAAAAGTTCTTTGTCCTTCGCGCGACGCGAAGATATTCTTTGCGTGATGCGAAGTGGAAGTCACGCAACGGTGACACGTTACCTGACACGTGTCGTGCCACGTGGCATAGCTAGGGCTGACTCGCCAACCCTACATCAACTTCGCGCGACGCGAAGATGCCCAATTTCAAGTATAAATAGGGAGGAATTCTGGACTTCATAACTCGTCCCAAAATCATACTTTCTCTCTAAAAGTTTCTTATATAAGGTTGATATTATACCCGAGTAGTTGGAACGGTACCTCTCCAATCGAAAGGAACTTATACACGAATCCAAAAGCTCTACCTAACCATGGTATGACATTGTGTCATCGTATAAAGTTTCACGTCTCGTGATTATCGTTATGATTATGGGTTTATACAAATATAGATATACTACATTGTGCTTAATCTAGGTGCTTAACATCAGAAGGCTTGTTAAATATAAACTTGTAAGGTGAGACATTCGAGTTTTTGCATAACTTACATTTACGTGAGAAAATTGATTTTTAATAATGTCATGATGCTTTTCTAAACCCACTAAACTCATGACAAATAGTCCAAATATTTTCAAAGGATTTAAACTACATTACCATGATTACGTGTCTGTAGACTTACGGGATGATTACTACTTGTATTGTGGGGTTTTGTATACAAGGCTTGCCTACTGGGCTATTACACATTACTTATTGGACAAGTGTTAGCCAATAAGTAATATGACCACAGTCAGAGATACGGTCGAGTGACAAGTACCTTTCGGTAATTTGTAAGCAGGCAGATGTAAAAACATCTTAATGCTGTAACTGTAAAATGTGTCATTTATAAATGAATGTACTCACCAGTATTTTCTGCTGATCAAATATTTTTAAACATGTTTCAGGTGACTTGTTAGAGACAAAGGAATGATGTCTGCGGGCTTCCAGCTTAAATAAGTGGCTTGTCACCAGAATAAAGAAACGTGTTTTGTAAATTAGGGTTTATCCCTATAAAACCTATGTTTGTATAAAAATGGGTTTTTAATCCCAGTTTATGAAATAAGAATTATGGTGTTTTTATAACTCTGGTCACTTTTCCTAACTACGGTTCTGATGAAATATTCTGCTGCAAATTATTTTAATAAACACCGATACCACCATTCAACGTTCACGGCTCCCTTTCCAGGTTATAAGGGTCGGGGGTTGTGACAATAACGACTGCTGAATCTAGTGGTATTACATCTTGAAGAGTAATTCTATATCTAATTTGAAAAAAATCAAAAGCTTAAAAAGGTTACTGTGTGTGCATGAGTTCATTTTATTAAGAAAATTAAGCTTATTTTTACTTTAATTTTGCAAAGAAATTCAACTTTATTTTTTCTTTTATTTTTGTTCAAAGATTGGATCCTCTCCTGCGCGGTAAGATTATCTTACCTGAAGGTTAATATTTGAATATTTTACTTTATTTTCTTGGTGTTTCGTATAAAATCTTGGACTTTCTTCTCGCGATAATACGGGATTATCCGAATTGAGAGTTAAGATTTTATACAACTTCAACTTATTTGTATCCTTTTATTTTGTTAAAATGGAACCTTATCTGCGTGTAGTAATACCAATCTTAAGGGAAAATTTTAACGTTCTGTTTTATTTTTACTTTCTTATTTTTGCATAAGTCACAGTTAATCAGATCATAAAGTCAAAAGAAAAACGTACATGTGAATCTTCACTGTATGAGAGATAGAAAAGTTACATTTGATAGGTGTGTCCACATAAGATTCGTGCTTAATTAAACCTAAAATATATTGTAAAGTTTTCGACAAGTCTGTGTAAAGTCTAAGAGGACAATTATATATGCAATAATGATTGGATTACGTGTAGAATAATATTGAAATTGAAGTGTTGCTTAGAAACGCCATAAGTCAATATGATTCTCTGCTCAAACTCAAAAAAATATGTACTGCTTTAATTGTCTTTACATTCATTGCTTTACATTTCCGTATTTCATTTTTGTTATTTTGTTTGATAACTGAAAATTACAAAACGATTTTTGTTGTGTTTTGATATAAACTTTGAAAAATCAAAAAGATTTTATTTTTCTTCTTTTTTTTTCGATTTACCGAGTGAACGAACTATTCAAAGATAAATTCAAAAAGGTTTTCCCCATATTTTAAGTTAATTCGTGCTTAACGTATTGATTTTAAGTATATCCGATTAATTTAATGATTTCCGTTCAATGTTTGATCGGTTAAAGAAAATAATATTAAAGTATTAACACTTGAAACCCTAATTGGATTAAAAGTGATTATTTAATTCTTTTTAATGGAATTGACTTCATTCGTTAAGGGGTATGGCTTATTCGTTATAACTGTATAACAAATGATATGACATTCGTTAAGATTCATAACATATGAATCTCATTCGTTATGAATGCACATTCACTTCTGCTTACAGATAACAAATGCGTTCATTAATGCACTGTAGTAACGAATGGCAGCCTAATTTATCTTATTCGTTAGAAGTTAACGAATGACATGGTTTATTCGTTAAAAGGTTCACAAGTAGCGTTTATTCGTGTGATATTTAATGAATAGATTATTTGAATTAACAAATGAATGGCTTATTCGTTAATTTGAATTAGCGAATAGTATAGGGTTTCGTGCAATTATTGATGAGGGTATATAATCCCAAGACGACAAATGAATACCCATTCTTCGTCACTATTTCATCAAATATACAGAAAGAAACTCTTGCAAAATTTCCTCAGAATTATAAGACATGATTTTACGTGTCCTAACTATTCGATTGTTATTATACAGGTAATGGCGAGTTCTAACATACAAATTTCAAGTGATTTGGTCTTGTCGGGTTTAATCGTCAGTAAACAAAACTAAAACGAGTTCGAGAATAGAACTCTTAATTCTTGATCATATTGTATTACTTGATGTATTTTGATATATCAAGATTGACATTGATGAAACATATTAGGTTTAATTAGTGTTTAATCAGTGTATGGATATGTTTCTGATGCATATTGTATCGTTTTTCGCTTTCTGGGTTCTTGGTTATTTTGACCTTGACCTACATAAGTCAAAATTGAATTTTAATGTATTATTCGTTAACAATTGCGAATAACAAAGTTTATTTGTTTTTGTAACGAATAACTGGGTTATTCGTTAACTGTGATGAATAAACGCAATCATTCGTTGAAGTAATGAATAACTTGGTCTTTCGTTAAAATGACGAATGGGTCCGGTAGATGTAGCAGATTGGGTGACAAGGGCTCTTGAACTAGAACTTAAATTTCCTTTGCTTAGATTTCCTTACGCAAACCTCTTTACCCCTTAACCAGGATTCTGACCCATATGTTGCTTGCCACTCCTCTTACTACCATCGATGTCAGAGACCTTAGTAATCTTGATATCATTGGCGAGCTGCGATGGGTTTGTGCACTCTCTCGTAAAGTGCCCAGTTTCTTTGTGGTTGTTACATCTAAGTTTGTTTTTGTCAAACCCAATTCCCTTTGCAGCAATGTCCTAGAAGCTATCTTTTCCATAATTTCTCATGAAGTTGGAGGCTTGATGCATAGCCATTGTCATTTGATATTTGATATCCATCTTCTTTAGATCCTTCTTGTTAATCTCCGGGATGTCTCCCTGTTGAAACGAAGGAGGTAGGAGTTTTCCTTGCATCAACTCCTCCTGACTCACCATAAAGGCATGAAACAGTGCAATGTTGGAGTCATCAATAGGAGGAGAGGAGAAGGATGGGCTCCTGGTATAATTATTGATCCTATGTGTTTTCAAATTATGATCAACTGCCTTGTTAACCGCGTCTTGAAAAGAGTTTGAACTTGACAGGGCAGAATGGCTTGCAGTAGATTTGAAAGTAGTATGTTGAGCGGACTGAGTTAGATATGCTCTCACAGCATCCACTAGATACACTATTGGATGGGCTTGGCTTAAGAAGGCAGAGCTAGGTAATATAGCCCATCGTCTAGATGAGAGACTCCCCGGTTAGTTTTCAGGATATGCCCAACCTAATACGGTTGCTCAGTTAAAAGCCATCTCTACTCGTAGTGGTAGGCTTTTAGATCCGGAGAGGGAAGTTGAGGTAGAGGAGGAGGATGAGTTGGTAGATGAGGAGATAGTGATGGAGACTCTTAGGAGGGTGCGACCTAGGCTAGGCCCAGCAAGTACCGCACCAACCAGTGAGCCTATGGTAGAAGGACGTGTAGAGAAGAAACCGAGAGAGATTACGCCTTCACCGATCATAGATCATGCTCGTGTCCGATATCCTGCCCGTCTTAAGAATCAAAAATTCACTATAAAGTACGAGCACTTTTTAGACATGTTCAGACAGCTTAAGATTAATCTTCCTTTTATCGAGGCCCTCCCGCATATGCCGAAATATGCTAAGTTTTTGAAGGACCTTCTTAAACATAAGGAAAGTATGGAGGAGCTTTTGACCATTCCACTTAACGGAGAGTGTTCTGCGGTAGTTGTCAATAAGCTACCGAAAAAATTATCCGATCCTGGCGTTTCACTATTCCATGTTTATTCGATATGGACACCACGTACTAAGCATTAGCATATCTAAGAGCTAGCATAAACCTATTTTCGTAGTCGTTGTATTAGAAGCTAGGCCTAGGAGAACTCACCGCCACCTGTATGTCGTTATCCTTAGCCGACCGCTCAGTGAAGTACCCTAGGGGAAAAAGTCGATAATTTAGTTTTCCCCGTTGATTTTGTTATTCTTGATATGGAGGAAGATGAGAGAGTTCCTATCATTTTAGGTCGTCCATTCTTGCGTACTGATAGGGTACTCATCGATGTTTTTGAAGGAAAGATCATTCTTAGAGCTGACAACGATAGTGTCACATATATTGCTAAATCCATGAGACATCCGAATGGACAAGATGGTCTCCTTGATCCGTGTCATCCCGTTTACTCGATAGATTGTATTATTCTGAACATGGATCTACTTCTTGATCATTTACGTTCAATCAGAATTTGTGTGGAGGATGAATGAGATGTCACGCGTTCTCGAGTGATAATGGAGTGTGATATATAGAGTGGTGGTGGAAGCGAAAGTTTAAGGAGGTTGGAGGAGTTGCAGAGAAGAGAAACCGGATTGGTGAGTTGTCAGATCATGATTACAGTATCTTGGAGGGCACTAGAGTTTTACCGAGGTGGAGGAATCTCCACTCGGACAGCCGAGTAGATCACACAGCAGAGTGACTTGAGTGAAAACTCAAGTGTAGAGTTTGTATATTTATCCCATTTTTATTTTTGAGTCTTGTCGAGACACTAACATAGTTTTTTGTAGTTTTTCTTTGTTTTTAAGTTTTGCAGGTTTGAAGAAAGATTGAGTGAGCTAGAAGAGGATCTCCATGAAGAGTATAATGAAAAAGACAAGTGTGAGGATGGAGCAGCTGAGCTATATACTTTATGTTTATTATTTACTGCTATTAATTCATTTTTTAATTGTCTGTTGGTTTGGTGAAATACTTTGAATGCTTAATATCTATCAAATTGATAAGATATATTTTTAGATATTGTATCTTTAGTAGGTATTACTTGCTGAGCACGTTCGGAGTTGGATGACATTCATAGAAAAAGACTTTAGCATCATATTTCATGTGCATATTATCAGCTAAGTTTTTTCCATTATCAAGCTTGTTTACTTTTTATTTTTGTTTTTATTGTTAGGTTTTTAGTTGGTCCGACTTTATTTTTATATTTCTTCCTTATCCTTACATTGAGGACAATGCAAATTTAAGTGTGGGGATAGGATATTTGAGTTATAGTTAACTTTATTTTATATAAAATGAAAAATTAAAAATAGTTTTGAAAAATATCCCTTGAATATAGTCTTTTGCACTAAAATTGGGAGATGATGATAATTATTGGAAATTGGTTTATTAAACTACTAATAATAAGAGATAAAATAAAAGAAAACGCATTTACCTTGGGATGTTTCGGTATAATGAAAGAGCAGTTTGATAGTTGGTTATAAACGAGAGATTTGATTTTTAGTGGGAAACATGTTAATCTATGGAAATTATGAGATGAAAGGTCGGGCCATACTCAAGCCTCATTCTTAGTTTGATTATAGAAAATTTATAAATTTTAAATAAATTTGAATACGTTATTACGCGACGCTTGGGTAGGTTTAAAGTTAGTATGCCAAGTAGCTGGTGATATAAACCAAATCATGCACTTCTAGCTTTAGTGGTTAACACTTCATAGGCGTATAGTTTTATAACCTTAATTATTATATTGATGGGATGCCTCGGGTCCAGAGACCATGGGTCTTTTTATAGTTTATCACTTGGGTATCTTCGGATATTTAAAAATTTAAAAGCTTTAAAGCATGAAACCCGTAGTTGACTGCCATCACACTCACTTACATCAATTACGGTGAAGTAAAATCTATATGATCCAGTGATCATCCCGATGTTAGCCATATGTGGTCCTCTTATTTGCGTCCTATACCATTGAGAACAGGATCAACTAGAGGGACGACGTATGTAAACCGATAGATGAAAACTTGTAAAATCATGGGTGGTAATGGGTCTAAGGTGTTGCTTAATAACGGGGGTATGTCATGTATTGAGGAACACTAGCTAGTTAGTTGAATTAATATACATTAATCATATCTAATGGCTATTTTGGTAGACTTTGATGCTTAAATTTATGTGGATAAGCAATACCCTTGATCGTCTTAACTATTTATATAAATGGTGCAACAAAGTTTTGATATACTAATTATGAGGTTTAAGTTGGGGTGGCTTGGTCCGGTAAAAAGCTAAAACAAAATGGGTCTTGACTCGGTTCTACTAGATTATAAAATAATGAAATTGTTGGATCTTATTTGTTTCGGCAAAGACCAAGGCATGGGTTTAAGTGGACAACAATATCGGTGATCGCGGAGTTTTTGCGTTTTTCTAAGCTTTAAGTTAATTTATATGTTTTTAAAACCGTATTTTCCAATTTTGATTCCATTGCATAAGTCTTTTTTAAGGACGAAAAAAGAGTAAGTGTGGGGATATTTAATATAATAATAAATATATATGTTTCCCGTGTATTTTTATATAGTATTTTATTAGTTTTTGTTTAGAATTTATATACTACGAACCTTTTAAAATTTGGTAGGTTTTGATCGTTAAAAATGGTCAAAAAGAAGGAGAAACAAGAAGGAAACAAGCTTTTAACGAAGAACCAGTCAAACCAGAAAGATAACCGGTCCAACCGGCAAACAAACTAGGCCAAAATAAGCTCCCCACACCACGCGACCAAAAAGGAGAAGCTTGGTCACGCAACGCGACCAAACTTTGTTTCTCCCCACGCTGCGCGACCAGGTGAGTTGTTCCTCGTCGCGCGGCGCGACGAGGCTTAATTTCTCGAATATTCCGGTTTTGGGAATTAATCACTATATAAACATCATTAACCTAAACCTGGAGGAGATCAGACATTGGACAGACGTTGTGGACGAAAATAAAGCTCAAGATCGAAGGTTTTTGAAGCATTGGAAGGCACTGAATCATATGGTGAAGGGCCTATCATCCAAGACCGGAGACTACGGGTTTTATCGCCTTTAATCTTTCTTTCTTTATTATTTTCACTGTTAATTCCAACGTTCTTGTTTTATTTCATTTTAAGATGATTAGCTAAAACTTTTAAGACTGTCGAGGCTTGTGATGAACCATTCTGATGTTTGATTTTATTTGGATTTTGCTTTTCGTTATGGTTTTATGAATCAGTAAATAGTTTGATTGTAAGACCCCGAATCCTGGGAATCCTACAGTTGGTAATCACATCCATAATTTCACAAAAATTTAAAACCCAACAATACTTTGTATTTAAAACCAGTTCAGAGTAAATAACAGCGGAAAAGTGTAATTATTTAAAGAAAATCCCAAAACACGGGTACAGGTGTCCAAAATCAATTGTAAATAAAATATTCGTTTTATTTGAAATCTTCATCTCATTAAAATCGTTTCAGAGTAGTAAATAGCGGAATAGATAACATCAAAATTCCCAAAACCCGGGAAAGTGACCAAAATCAAAATTTAAATACTTATGGTAATAATTTAAAAGAAACAGTTCGTGTTATTAATTCTTCGACTAGATGTGCCTTCAACCGTCAGAGTAGTCTCTAGCACGTCCAAGCGGAAATCCCTAATCCTCAACCTGAAAGTCAATCTAACATACACACAAAGTCAGCTTGAGCTGAGTGAGTTCAAGTTTTCATAAACAATAATTCATACTTTATTTCAAAACTGTAGTTATAAACAATAGAGAAGGTATAAATAAAATAAATTATATATAATTCAACAAGTAATACAATCATCGTCGAACACACGTACACGGGCCTCTCCACCACGAGTCAAGACTCGAGTAATGTATTTGACCCGGACGCGGTAAGACCTAAGCATGTGACACGAGCCTCTCCACCACGAGTCAAACCCGAGTAATATATTTGACTCGGTCACAGCTTACACATCCGAGCACAAGATACGGGCCTCTCCACCACGGGTACAACCCGAGTAATATATTTGACCCAATCTCGGCTCATACATCCAAGCACGGGGTACGGGCCTCTTCACCACGGGTACCACCCGAGTAATATATTTGACCCGATCCCGGCTCATACATCCAAGCACGTGATACGGGCCTCCTCACCCCGGGTCTTCCCCAAGTAATATATTTGACTCGATCACGGCTCAACATCAACGGGCCTCTTCACCACGGGATTTTAAAACCTATGTAATATATTTGACCCGCCAAAATGATGATCACTTCACACAGGCCTCTCCACCACGGGTACAACCCGAGTAATATATTTGACCCGGCCGTGAATCACCATGCACACACACATCAATAAGCCTACATGCATCATTCTTAGTCACGAGGAACTAAATATCATTACACAATCGTAGGCTATAAGGTACACATCCTCATACGTACATACATACCTCCATATATACATACATATATATTCCTACATATATATATATATATATATATATATATATATCATCCCATACGGGAACTAAGTAGATAGGTCTACTCATATTCAATTACTACCAAGTCTGCTAACGTCCTCGAGTCTAGACCATCAATAGTGTATGTAACCTTAAGGACACAAGACCATGAACGAGTCTAAAATATCCTAAGGCATATAAAATAATTCAAATATAGCTTTCAAAATGCACCATCACGAGTGAGACCATGTAAAACTATTCAAATCATTGTAACGAGTAAAATCATTTAACATTGTATTTCGGTGTGTATGCTAGCCCAAAACATAAAAGAGTAAAAAGGGCATCATGAGCTCACCTGGAATCGATCGAACACCTGCAACGAGCTAGGAAATCCCTAAGTGTACACTCACAAGTAAGGGCCTGTAAATTATACACAACGCGTTACCAATCTAGACCGCAAGGACACACTTGCCTAATGGGCCGCCCAAGCCCAACACTTTGGCCCAAGGCCCACCAACTTGGCCCAAGGCCCAACACTTTGGCCCGAGGCCCAACATTTGGCCCGAGACCCAACCACTTGGCCCAAGGCCCAACCACTTGGCTCAAGGCCCCTAAAACCTTTCAACTAACCAAAACCACCGGTTAAGCCTAAAACGAACATGTTGATTAATAACGAGTAAAACGTGCAGATTTTAGCATGCGAAGATGCATTTAATTACATAGGATAACCTTTGAATTAAATTATTAAATTTTTACCAGACTTTAATAAATGTCTTAGGTTTATAAAAATATTTTTATTATATTTTTCTATTGGACCCAAAAATCATAAAATTTCTTCCAACACAGAAAGGTATGTGCAGCTATTTCAGCGCGCAAAAAAATGGTTTTATTTTTATAAAATTCATTACCAAACCAAATTAAACGATTCTAAATGGGTTTGGTTCCTAACTCAAAACACTAACTTCCAGAAGTGGAACCAACCAATTTGGACTTGTCGAAAAAAGGTTATGACGTCGGGAAGACAGACCAGAATCCGTCATCCCGCATCAGCTTTGACACTCGATTTTATAAAATCATAAAAACCATTCAAATCTCGTCCAAAAATTACGTATTATACCTTTCTGGAAACTAGACTCAAAGTAGAACATCATGGAATCAAGAATTGATCAAAAACAGTGGATTAACATCGCGTTACAGACCTACAATAAACGTATACGAATCTGTCAGCAAGCTGTTATCATCAAAACTCAATCTTAACGACCAATAAACGCGTTAATATGATCAATTAAGGTGTAAAAGAGTTGTAGACACTAAATACAGACCTTGAATTAGACTCGGGAGGGCTGGAACTCGGCTGGAGCTGCACGGAAAACAAGGTGGGAGGGCTGTAGCTGCTGCGATCGGCTGCTGGTAGGAGTTAGGGTTAAGGTTTGTTTTGTTTTATGATATAAAAACAAAAGTTACATCCAAGTCCCTCCAAATTGAAGTGTAAGGCAAAATGGAAGGAAAGTTAAATGGTTTAACGTACCGAGATGACGCAAAGGCTTCCGAGAAACAAAGGATAAATCCCGAGAATTATACATACTCTACAACATGCATGCCGATAAACGAAAATGTCGGGTGCTACATAGTAATATAATACTTTAAGTCGTAAGAGGGGATGTTTTGGGAAAAAGGATGGACAAACGGACTTTTAAAACGTATTACAAGGCTCTAAATTAGAAAGATGAAACCCCGGATTTTTGACCAACATTTATAAACGATCGAGCCGATTAACGAAATTTACGGGCGTTACATTGATATTATTTATTCGATGCATATGTGTTCTTGGTTTTGTTTGATGAGTTTTATTGTTTAACAGTTTCCTTGGTGATTGTATCATATGATAGGATTTTGTTAGGTCATCTATTGTGTGTTTTTGACTAGTTTATGATTGATTTGCGATAGGATCATAGAAAAAATATTATTAATCAAATAGATAAAAGTATGCTGCTAATCTAAAAAGTTGTAAGGTGATAGATTATTTGATAGGTCTTTGTTGACTAAGATTGCTAGATTTAGTTCTTCTTAAAGAGTCCGTCTAGGATTGATTTTTCAGCTTTGTCTATTAGTGTCGAATGAATTTATTAAACTATCATTGATTTCCGTGCTGTAAAATAGGATTTCATTTAACGGTACTTGTTCATAATTAGTTAGATAACCGTAAGCGAGTCTAATATTAAAACTGGTGTTTTTAAGAATTTAATAGAAATCCATAGGTATCTTCTTGAGAAGGGTCAAGGGTCATGTACGGGTTTTCTTTAAGTGATTATTTTATGATCCCAGTTCAATAACAAAGCATTTTTTCGATTAATTGATAACTGAAACTTTGAAGATTCTAGCCTATGTGGTTTTTCCATCATCATCTGAATTAAGTCCAAGTTCTAAGTCGAGTCTTCTTTAGTTTTATTAATTAGTTTAAAATTAGTATTTTAGTAAAACCCCCATCAAAATAATAATAAAATAAATAGTGGTATCTGTAGTTGAGTTTAATTTAGCTAGTTTACGTAATAAAAGAGTCTCGTGGGTTTTATATCTGGACTTACTTAGCTGTACTAGAGTCGACCGGTATACTTGCCGGTTAGTAGTTTAGTTAAGTTAAGAGTCTAGAATTATTACTTATTATCTAGATTAGCATATTTTAGTTAATAAATTATCTAACTACTTTTAGCATATCAAGGTTACAGATTGATTTGATTGTTGCATGTTGTCGTGTGCCTTATACGCCGCGTATAGATATATACACGGCGTATATGATACAGCATATACGGACAACAAAAGACAAAAACCCTTAATATGCGACGTATAGCGCTATATGCAGCCGTATTGAGAGCGTGTCTCCTAATTTTCTTAAAATATGCAATTTCCGAAAAATATGCATCTCCAACCAATCATCATGAAGATGCAATCTGTTCAAAACATTAATAATAAAAAAAGGCTTAGGATCCTCATGCACCACTATGGATTCCCACACACCACTTTTTGCCTATACGGCTCGTATAGAGCTATACAGGCCGTATAGTACCCAAGCTGTATCAGCTTGTAACGAACATTGTTGGTCATTGTTTCTGGTGCCTCGTACAATCCTATACAGGCTGTATATGCCTATACGGGCGTATAGACAATTTTTAAAATAAAATAAAATTAGACACTTCTATAATGTGTTTTGTTATCTTTATTCTAAAAGTTAGACAGAGTGTAAATGCCTGCCCTTATTGTTGGAATTATAGACCGGTTCGGGTAAGTCAATACGGCCAACCGGGTTATGACCCGTGAGAGTTACACCGTGAGGTAACGAACCATAAACCCGCTTAAGTTAGTTAACCAGGTTAGACACTTTAACAAGATAAAATTACATGGAACGGCGCTGAAGCAAGACATGGACTTATTGGCCCATTAGGTTTATAACTAATTAGATTAGTTAAACCTAATTGAGGGGTTATAAATATATGATATTTTATAAAATGAACCTAATCCTGACAAGTCTATCTCCTTCTTCCTCCACCCTAGTTGCCAGCCACCTGCTCCACCGCCGCTGCTTCACCGCCGGCGCATGACCAGCCGTCGCCGCCTGTCCGCCACTGTCTGCCGGTGCTGCCTCCACCTGCTGCCGCTAACCAGTCGCAGTTCCCCACCTCCGACCGCGCCTCCAGCCGCTGCCGCACACCACCACCGTTGCCAGGTTGCCGTCGTGCACCACCACCGTTGGTCGTCTGTCTCGTTGTGTCACCTAGCTCGGTTCGTTAGCCTTCGGTGTCTCAACCAATTAATTATTAACCGAGGTAAACTTAAATATATTGTTAGTTTATATTTAATGTTTTGACTCGTACTTGTATTGTATGTAACCGAATCTTGTCGGGTTTAGTTTCGGTGCTGATTAATTGTATACATTCCACTGCGTATAATTATTAATTAATGTAATTAATTATTATTAACCAAGTTTATTGAACCGGTTTTAATAAACAAAATTTTAACTGATCACCACTGAAACCCAACAGTGGTATCAGAGCCTTGGTTACAACATACGAGTCGAATCCGGTATTTTCACCGGTTCTACATCATAAACTTCAAAGTAGTTGACGTTTTTGATCTAGATAAAATATTAAGACAATTTTAGTTTGGTCAAAATTTTATTTATTTTATTTGACCAAAATATTGCTCGACTTATTTTTCGTTGAATATGTAAATATGGCCCAACTTTGTTTGTTTGGTTGAATGATTTTTATTTTGGCCATATGGATGGTTCAAAAGTTGTATTTAGTTTTCGGTTTTATTTTATGGTTTTTAGCCACCTTGATGGTTCAAAATTGTAATAGATAGGGTTTAGTTTTTCATTACTTGAATTAGTGTAATTTTGTAATGAAGAAGACCCGAAGGAAACCAAGGACGAGCTCATGGAGTTCTTGAAGTCAGTGGGAGTTACCAAAGATGGCGGGATGCACCAAGAGTCCATCCTTGTGGTTGTTTTGTGTTGTGACCCCTTGACCCGATTGATCTTGCTAATAGGCTCTAGCAATCACTAATCTTGGCCATTTAAGATTTACATATTCTCTTTGCTATTTTGGTTGCTTGCTTGATTATAATAGGAATATAATACCACCAACCTAATACCAAATGTATTAAAATAAATTAACCATTCAAGTTTTGCAAAATTAAACTAAATTTAATTTTCCTTAACTAATAACTTAACAGGTAAAACTATTAACTTAAAAATTGGTTGGTATTATCGTGACAAACTTAGTTTTAATAGTTATATAAAACTAAGTATCCTGAGAGATGAAAGGGTTCATCAAGTTGTCTCGATCAATAAAGTAAAACTGAACTTTTACTCTATTCGGTAATATTTAAAATTAATCCCAATTTAAATCAATAGTCTATGCCATCCTCCTATAAGACACACTTAAGGCATATTGCGAAACTTCAAGTGTTTGGAGCTACAGCACCGCACTTGATTTCTAGCCTATCCCTTCAAGATGAAAGGGTTTCGTTGACACATCCGGCTCTTTCACAAGTGAGTATACTAGGGCGACTATTACTTTACTCTCTTGCTACGTGCTACAGCTGTCTGAAGACTAAGGTGGGCATAGATGAGGCTAAAGGTTTCTACTTAGGCAAATGTTGTCTTAATAGGCCTCATAAATGAGATTTGTGCTCTATTCACAATTGGCAATCGTTGTCTGTCTGCCTAACCACTTACTAATGTTGTGTGCTACAGCTGCCATGTAACGCCCGTAAATTTCGTTAATCGGCTCGATCGCTTATAAATGCCGGTCAAAAAGCCGGGGTTTCATCTTTCTAATTTAGAGCCATGTAATACGTTTTAAAAGTCCGTTTGTCCATCCTTTTTCCCAAAACATCCCCTCTTACGACTTAATGTATTATATTAGTATGTAGCACCCGATATTTTTGTTTATCGGCATGAACGTTGTAGAGTTTGTATATTTATCGGGTTTGAACCGCTTACTTCGGGGACCTCCTTGTCATACCCGTAAGTTGAATTAATTGACTTTCCACCCAAGTTGCTACACACTTTATTTCAATGGTTATCCTATGTAATTAAATGCATCTTCGCATGCTAAAATCTACACGTTTTACTTGTTATTGATCGATAAGTTCGTTTTAGGCTTAACCGGTGGATGTTCAATTGTGTTCTTGTCGGGGCTGTTTGAAGTGAGTTTTTGCACCACAATCTTTCTAGGTATGTCCCGTATATCATACTTAAAGATCATGTTCATAGGTGTTCGTTAAGTTGATCAACTAGTCATAGTTTGATTGTTATGTTCGGTTGTCTAGAATTGTAGTTTGGCGCATTTAACGCGAGGGTTGAAGTGATTAACGACCAATTCAGCTCGGGGACACTTGGTTTGACGTATGGGCTGTTCAAAATTCATTTTTATAAGTCATGGGGCTGAATTGGTTGTCGGTTACCCCAACGGGTCGGTACAACGCGCAATTTCGTTTATTGAGTAGTTGGTGCGTCGTACTTGCGAGTTACCGACCCATTCGACTCGTGTAGCGTCGTGTGGACTTGTTGACTGTGATTTTATCATGTTGGGTCCACACGGGGCTGAGTTGAATGTTAATGGCCTAAACAACTCTTAAACGCGAGTATCAGTATCACCTAGTGCTTCCGGGGGTAATTTGGGAATTCTTTATTCCCGGGAGTACCTAAGGGTCTATTTGGTTAACTAAAAGGTTTTAGGGGCTGAGGTAAAGTAATTGGGTTGGGTTGGGTTGGGCCTCGGCCCAATTTGTTGGGCCTTATGCCAAAATGTTGGGCCTTGGGCCAAGTTGTTGGGCCTTGGGGCAAGTGTTGGGCCTTGGGCCAAAGTGTTGGGCCTTGGGCCAAGTTGTTGGGGCTTGGGCCAAAGTGTTGGGCTTGAACGGCCCATTAGGCAAGAGTGTTCTTACGGTCTAGTTTAGTAACGCGTTGTGTACTATTTACAGGCCCTTACTTGTGAGTGTGCACTTAGGGATTTCCTAGCTCGTTGCAGGTGTTCGATCGATTCCAGGTGAGTTCATGATGCCCTTTTTACTCTTTTCAAGTTTTGGGCTAGCATGCACACCGTAATACAATTTTACACGATTTTACTCGTTACAACTATTTGGATGGTATTACATAGCCTTATTCATATTTGTGCATTTATGAAACTATTTGTGAACTATAATTTATGCCTTAGGATATTGTAGACTCATTTATGGTCTTATATTCCTTAAGGTTATATACCTGAATATGGTCTAGACTAGATGATGTTAATAGGCTTGGTAGTAATTGAATACGAGTAGACCTATTTACTTAGTTCATGTATTGGACTGATTAATATATATTACCTTATGGCCCATAGGCTTACTTGTAATTTGGAATGTCTTGGGATGATATATATATATATATATATATATGTATGTATGTATGTATGAATGTATGTATGGAGGTATGTGTGTATGTATGTATGTATGAGTATGTGTTACCTTATAGCCTACGGTTGTGTGATGATATTTAGTTCCTCGTGACTAAGAATGATGTGAGTAGGCTTATTGATGTGTGTGTGCATGGTAATTACACCCGGGTCAAATATATTACTCGGGTTTTCAAATCCCGTGGTGGAGAGGCCCGTGTGGCGTGATCATCATTATGGCGGGTCAAATATATTACTCGGGTTTTAAAATTACTTGTGGTCTAGGCTCGAGGTTGCTATTAGGCCTAGTATTAATTCCTAGTATTATTTTTCTTGATGAAACGTTAAAACTATTTTATATAAGCTTGCTAGTATATAGTTGGCCTTGGAATGTTATAGTATGTGTATATATATATATATAAATTATTGTTTAGCCTATATTTGGCGATGTTGTAGTTGTTTCGACTACTGATGTGTGTATACCTACTTTGCGTTTGCATACGGATGGATGGTGATCTTGGCCGGGCCAAACTATACGACTCAGGTTCTTAAATCCTGTGGCGGGCCCTGAAAAGCCCGTGAGGGGGGAGGCTCGTGTGGCATGATCATCATCGGATGTTACGTATTTGGGTTGAACGTGTGCTCGACCCTGATGTTATTACTTGGATGAGATGTTACGTGTTTGGGTTGTACGTGTGCTCGACCCTGATGTTATTATGTGGACGGTATTAATAGGGATATAAATATATGGATGTATATAGATGTCTAAGTACGAATACTTAGTGTTGATGATGGCGTAACTGTTCGTATCCCGTTTTTATATTTAAACTCTTGGAATGTTTTATAATCCCGTTTTTATATTTAAACTCTTGGAATGTTTTATAATCTCGTTTTTATATTTAAACTCTTGGAATGTTTTATAATCCCGTTTTACATTTAAACCCTTGGAATGATTTATTTAAATGTCTATTATTAAAACTTGAACTCACTCAGCTCAAGCTGACTTTGTGTGTATGTTAGATTGATTTTCAGGTTAAGGATTGGAGGTTATCGCTTAGACGTGCTGGGGACTACTCGGAAGGTTGAAGGCATTTCTAGTCAAGGATTTCCAATAAAACAGATATTATATTTATATTTGATTTTTGGAAACTTGTACCCATGTTTGGGATTTCTTTAAATAATTACACTTTTTCCGCTGTTATTTACTCTGAACTTGTTCTAAATAAAAACGAATCGTTTGTTTTTTTAAATTTTTGTGAAATTGTGGATGTGATTACCAGCTGTAGGATTCCCGGGATTCGGGATCTTACATGCCATTAGTAACTGGAAGCCAGATTCTCAAGTTCCTATTTACTAATGTTATTGGGTCAATAATAATAGGATTAAAACATCGAAAATACTAATAAAATTTACTTTTGCTTATTTAAACAGATGTCTATTGATAATAACTCCTCATTCACCCTCAAGGATATCCTTGAGAAAGAAAAGTTGAATGGCACCAACTTTCTTGAGTGGCACCGTAACTTGGGACTTGTTCTCAAGATAGCAAAGAAGCACTATGTTCTCGATGGACCTGTTCCAATCGAGCCTGAAAACAATACTGCTGATGCCAAGAGGGTTCTTGACAAGCATATGGATGACTCGGCTGAAGTCGCCTATATCATGCTAGCCACCATGTCTTACGAGCTTGCAAAAGGCTTGGAAGATTTTGGTGCCTATGAGATGCTTGAGCAACTCAAGGGCATGTTCCAGAAACAAGCCCGTCAAGAACGGTATGACACCATGAAGCAGCTTATCAGCTGCAGAATGGAACAAGGATCACCTGTAAGTGTGCATGTCGTCAAAATGAAAGGGTACATCGAACAACTAAGGAAACTTGATTATCCCCTGTCAGATGAAATGGCAGCGGATTTCATCCTGAACTCTCTTCCCAGCTCTTATGACCAGTTCGTAATGAATTTCAATATGAATGGCTGGGTGAAGACAGTGTCGGAGCTTCATGGAATGCTCAAGACGGCTGAGATGAATATTCCCGCTAAAAACAATCAAGTTCTTATGGTTCGATCTGCTGGTGTCGTCAAGCCTAAACCCAAGAACCGGGGTCATAACGGTAAAGGCAAGAAGAAGGTTAGCGTTGCTACCAGGTCTGCCATCAACACTAACAAAGGTGTTGCAAAGGTACCACCGCCGCCTCCTGAGGCGCGCCAGTGCTACAAGTGCAGCAAAATGGGACACTGGAAACGTAACTGTCCCGACTACCTTGCTGAGCTGAAAAGGCAAAGGACCAATGGTGAAAGCTCCTCTAAAGGTATTTCTATTTACGTTATTGAACTTTTCACTATCTCTAGCAACACATGGGTATTTGATGCCGGATGTGGTTACCACATCGTTAATGTCTTGTAAGAGCCTGAAAACTGGAAGAAGCTGATACAAGGCAGCATGGAACTCATCATTGGTGATCGGAAGAGAGTCCCAGTTCTTACAACTGGCACATATCGTTTTGCTTGTCCATTTAGCCTTATAGTTACTTTGGATAACGGTGTGTTTGCACCTGGTTTGACCAGAAAAATTATTTTAGTTTCTTTACTATTTGAACAAGGATTTAAGTACGTTTTTAATAGTATTGCTATTTGTGTCTACTTGAATGATATCTTTTATTTTGAGGCTAAACCTCGAAATGGGATTTAAGAAATTGATGTTCAAATAAACAATAATGTATGTAATCTTTCTAAACGTATCAGATCTGGCATCAATGATACATTTCTATGGCATTGCCAACTTGGCCACATAAGCAAGGCACGAGTCAAGAGACTCCAATCCGAAGGGATTCTTGAATCCACAGGACCGGACTCTTTTGATGACTATGAATCTTGTTTAGCTGGAAAACTCGCCAAAGGCTCCTTCACTCATAAGAATGAACGAGCAAAGGATCTGCTGCGAATCATACATACTGATGTATGCGGTCCTTTCAGAACCATGTCTAGGAATCATGAAAGATACTTCGTTTCTTTTATTGACGATTACAGTCGATATGCCTATTTGTATCTCATGAAACACAAGCATGAAACAATTGAAAAGTTCATAGAGTTTCAAAATGAAGTGGAAAACCAACTCGGGAAAACTATTAAAATGCTTCGATCAGATCGAGGCAGAGAGTATCTCAGCTCATAATTCATACATCATCTAAAAGAGTGTGGAATTGTTTCACAGCTCACTCCACTCGGCACACCCCAACACAATGGCGTGAGCGAGAGGAGAAATCGAACCTTGCTAAACATGGTCCGATCGATGATTTGTAGAACTAACTTGCCTCACTCCTTTTGGAGCTTTGCCCTTTTAACCGCCGCCAGCATTGTCAATCTAGCTCCAACTAAAAAGGTAAGCAAAAACCCATATGAGATATGGCATGGGTGTAAACCCAATTTGTCTTTCCTTAGAGTATGGGGATGTGATGCTTATGTCACTAGTGATTCTGACGATAAGCTCGATCCTCGCGGCGTTAAGGTTGTTTTCGTCGGATACTATAACCAAAGCTGATATTATTTCTTCCATCCTGATACAAATGTGATTTCTATCAAAAGGAAGGACCACTTTCTCGAGAAGGAAATTCTTGATCAAGGAACTAGAGATAATATTGTCGATCTTGAATAAATTCATGAACCACAAACTACCGCTGAGGAAGTTGGAACGTCTGATCAACAAGTTGTTGTTGCTGATACATCGGACATGAACACAAGCGTTTACAGAAGTAATACGACTCGCATACGAAACTCTAATACCTATGGCATCAGATGGTCCCGAGGTCCTCTTAGTAGCCGAGTCAAGTGACAAACCTACTAATTACAAATCTGCTATCTTAGATCCGGAATCTGAGAAATGGCAAGATGCCATGAACGCCGAAATGCAATCTATGCGTGAAAATCAAGTCTCGAACTTGGTTGAGCTACCCCCCGAGTTTCGGGCAGTAGGGAGCAAGTGGATTTTCAAGAAGAAAACCGACATGAATGGAAATGTGCAGATTTATAAAGCACGGGTAGTCGCGAAAGGTTTTACTCAAACTCAAGGTGTTGACTATGATGAAACTTTCTCGCCCGTTGCTATGACTAAGTCGATAAGGATATTACTTGCCATAGCCGTGTACTACGACTACGAGATATGGCAAATGGATGTCAAAACTGCTTTTCTTAATGGACATCTTTCTGAAGATGTCTATATGGTTCAGCCTGAAGGTTTTGTCGATCCTAAATATCCTAACAGAGTGTGCAAACTGAATAAATCCATTTATGGACTTAAACAGGCATCTCGCAGCTAGAATCTTCATTTTGATGAGAAAATCAAAGAGTTTGGTTTTATCAAAAATGAAGATGAGCCTTGTGTTTACAGAAAGGCTAATGGAAGCACTATATCATTCCTCATCCTGTATGTGGATGATATACTGATCATTGGAAACAACATCCCTATGCTTAAGGAAGTTAAGAACTGGTTGGGCTCTTGTTTCGCAATGAGAGATCTTGGTGAAGCTGCTTATATTCTAGTAATTAAGATCTACCGAGATAGGTCTAAACGGTTCGGGTAAGTCAATACGGCCAACCGGGTTATGACCCGTAAGAGTTACACCATGAGGTAACGAACCATAAACCCGCTTAAGTTAGTTAACCAGGTTAGACACTTTAATGAGATAAAATTACATGGAACGGGCGTTGGAGCAAGACATGGACTTATTGGCCCATTAGGTTTATAACAAATTAGATTAGTTAAACCTAATTGAGGGGTTATAAATATATGATATTTTATAACCTGAACCTAATCCAGACAAGTCCATCTCCTTCTTCCTCCACCCTAGTTGCCGGCCACCTGCTCCACCGCCGCTGCTTCACCGCCGGCGCATGGCCAGCCGTCGCCGCCTGTCCGCTGCTGTCTGCCGGTGCCTCCGCCACCGCTGACCAGTCGTTGTCCGCCACCGCCGACCGCGCCTCCAGACGCTGCCGTACACAACCACCACTGCCAGGTTGCCATCGTGCGCCGCCACCGTTGGTCGTCTGTCTTGTTGTGTCACCTAGCTTGGTTTGTTAGCCTTCGGTGTCTCAACCGGTTAATTATTAACCGAGGTAAACTTAATGTTGATACATGTTATGTACATCTCGATCTTTATCAGGGTTAGTAATGTAATAGTCTAATAGTATAGGGGTTGTTAATGTAAATATGCCTAAATGTAAGGCACATTCGTTATCCTGTAACGAATGTGTCACATTCGTCTAATGTACATCCCATTCGTTAACCCAGATTAACGAATAGAACATAACGAATGTTGGCCATTCGCTATCTTTAATGTAATAACGAATAAGGATGTTTATTCGTTAAGTAAGTGTAACAAATGACTCATTCGTTAAGTTTATCTTAACGAATGAGGTCATCTCTCTATATATACCCCTGTAATCTATTCCATATAAAACAATTCTGATATTTACAATTTCTCTCTCGTTACTCTGCCGAATTGTTCACTCAACATACACACTACACACATAACGTATACAACCATAATAGTATCCTAATCAACATGAGCATCGTTGTTATCAAATGATCTAGATCCGTATAAGCTCCAACAAGTGGTATCATAGACTAGGGATCTGATCTTCGATGCTAATTGTTGGTTTAATAGTATAATTGCTTGAATATCGTATTAGTTTCATGGTGAATTGATTGAAATAGAGATTCAATTAAAGGAATGATCAACAGAGCCTGAGTACAATTGGAATTGAACAAGTCTGATGGGTGTTCGTGAGTTCAGACTAGTTCAGTGAGTTCGGATTTGGCTTAGGCACATTTTGATAAAGGTTGAGGATGTTTTAGGTGAGATTCGGACGGATTTGAAGTTTGAAATTGATATTCTGACCTGATGAAGATTCATTCGTTAAGATGAATACTCATTCGTTATGATGAATACTTATTCGCTATGATGAATGCTGATTCGTTAGTTAATATTCTAAATCCCATTCGTTCAATTCAAAAACGGCTCATTCGTTAATGTTTCTACATCATTCGCTAAACCACATTTGCTAAACCTCATTCGCTAAAACTCATTCGTTGAGCCTTTAACAAATATCACACATTCGTTAAAGTAATTCTCATTTAACGAATATCCTTTATTCGTTAATTTTCCATTTGTTACTCAGGGTAATTCATTAACGAATATCAATTCATTCGTTAGTCATCTCATTCGTTACTGTGATCACATTCGTGTGAACAGTAAGTCTAAGTTTATAGTTTTACAAGTTTAGTCCCTGAAGTTTAACCAGTGTTTTATCATGGCTTCGCAAAACGCGTCTTACTATGCGTTAGCCTCTCAGAACGTATTATTGCAATAGATGCTAACCATGGATAATGAAATCGGAAGTCATAACAAATGTCCCAAATTGTTGAATTGTCAGACTTTGCTCGATGGGAACCGAGGTTTCGTGCTCATTTGGGATCTGTGCATCCTAGCAGTGTACGGTTTCTCGACGATGTGTATCCAGCACCATTGATTGGAAGTGACAATATGGGGTGGACTCCGAAAGCATTCAAAGATTATGAGACTCAAGAGTTAAAAGATTTTGAGAGTGAGACTAAAGCGTACTCTACTCTCACCATGGCATTACCAGAGCAGATTTTTCATCAATATAGTACCATCAAGATCTGTGCTTCTTTGTTCACAACTTTGAAAACGAGAATTTGGGAAACACTCTTGAGAGTAAGAAGACTCTCGTAAAATTTAAATTTAGAAATTTTATTTTGATGAAAAAGAGATGATTAACCGATTTAGTCATCTGATTGTGGAGATGTCCAGTGTCAATCTCGAGCCAACAGAAACAGATAAAATTGATACACTGAAGAATGCGTTACATTCTTCATATTCGACTTTCTTGTTTGTATTGAAGGAAAACGGTTTCTTTCAAAACACTGAGCTTACAGTTGTGCAATTTATCAACAAGATCGAAGAAAGGGAGTTTGATATCAAATGTCAAAACTCATTGAAAGAAAATCAAAACCAGCATTCTTCAACACAAAATCCTTTACTTTATGAAGGTGCTTTGCCTGCAAATCATTCTTCAAGTTCTGTGCCAATCAATGAGTTATTTGCTCAATCTCAAGACGATTCTAATGTAAATTGTTCTCCTAATGTATGCTTTATGGCTAATGGAGCGAAAACAAACTCAAATGCTCATCCATCAAGCTTGCCTAAAGTAAATTTGCAAGAAGCTGAACAACAGTTTGCATTCTTATGTGCTTTCATGACTTCTTATGAACAGCTTGTTGGAAGTAAGATTGCAACGAGCGAACTGACAGATAAAGATTATGATCAAATTGACCCGGATGATCTTGAATTAATGGACCTTATATGGAACATGGCTATGATCGTTCGTAAAGTCAAGAAGTTTATGCAACGAACTGGGAAAGATCTTCCTACGTTGAATAAAAGGGTTGGATTTGACAAACTGAAGGTGAAATGTTACAATTGCGGGGAGTTTGGCCATTTTGCCAAAGAATGTGATAAGCCAAGAAAAGAATATTCTGGGCCACGCAATTCTGAACGTTCTTCAGGAAAGAATTCATCTGGTGGGGATAAGAGTAAAACGATTGCATCTGGTGATCAAGATAAATCTCTTGCTACTCAAGCTCTAGTGGTTAATGAAGTTGTTGATTGGTCTCAACGTCTGTTGGGAAATCAAGAAAATGTGGCTATTGTTGAACCAGTAGAGAAATTTGAAAATGCTAGCAGTGATAATGTGTCTGAGGGAAGTGATTCATCTGACTCTGAGACAGATACTGATCAAAGTATGTCTTCTCAAACCGAATCAATTCCTGATCAAGTTGAATCTTATGCATGCATGGCTAAGATTGATGAGGTATGTGTTCAACCTCAAACTAATGTATCTGAATCTTTAACTAAAGTGATTGATTGTTCTGAATGTGATGTATTTAAAACAAAACTTGAAACAGCCTTAAATCAGAACAATACTCTCACAAAATATCACTTTATGATCAATGAATGCTACAAACAGAAAATAAAATTGCTTTAGCAATCAACTCTTAAAATTCAAAAACTGTCTGAAAGCAATCATGATCTTAAAGCAAAGGTTCAGTGTAAGATCATTGAAGTTGATTGTTGGTGCAAGATGTCAGTAGTTCAGTGTCAAGTGTCTGTAATCGTGTTAGTTAGATTTATGTTTTGTATGTAAGCGAAGTTGCTAACAAGTTCGCTGATACGGGCGAACTTGTTAGACAAGCGAAGTTAGGAACAACTTCGCCTGAACTTACCAGGCGAAGTTGTCGCCTATATATTCAGCTAGGTTACGGCTGAGAAATAGGTTTTGAGAGAGTTCGTTCATTCAGTTTACGAGAGTCAGAGAGTCCTGTATTAGTGATCATCGTATCACGTGTTTACGGTTGAAATACAACGTGTGTTTGATTATCGTATCGTGTGTTAGCTCGTATCGTTTTCTATACTCGAAACGTCTTATGTAGGGATTCCGCACCTACGTAGAACGCGATATCTCGTGTAGATCCGGCTGGGAACCTACAATTGGTATCAGAGCTTTTGCTCGATTGTGTGGTTCGGGATTATCACGCGGGTGTAGAAATCGTTCCGTTCGACTATTCGCGGGACGAGTTTTCTGAGTTTTTGTGTTATACTCACCTCCTACAATCATAAACAACCCATAACACCTTCACAAACCTCGTAAAATCCAGAAATCAAACCTGCATATTCATCGTGTTCATCAGGCGAAGTTGCCGTCACTGTTCGTAGGGTTTCAGCGAAGATATAAGGTTAAGCGAAGTTATCCACAACTTCGCCTACCTTCTCAAGTTCGCTTATCTCAAGCGAAGTTACCCACAACTTCGCCTACTTCACAAGTTCGCTTATCTTAAGCGAAGTTATTCACAACTTCGCCGAATCAGGCGAATTTAAAAAGGAAGCGAAATTCAGAATCAGCGAAGTTCAGACTTAAGCGAAGTTATCCACAACTTCGCCTACAGTACTGTTTAAAATAAAATTTTTATTTTTCGAGTTTCTTTGGGTTTCGTGAAAGATGTCTTCAATAAACATTACAGAACTAGTTAAGATGGAAGTGGAAGCGGGTTCGGCTACAAAGGCACCGAAGATGCTTAAGAAAACCGATTATGTAGCGTGGGAAGATCGTTTTGAACAATATGTCAAGTACCAAGATGCTAAGATGTGGGTGTGCATACAAGATGGTTACATTCCACCTACTGCTGAGTATGATGGTCGTGATCAGATCAAGAAATACAAAGAGATGGAAGAAGAAGAGAAGAAAATGTATGAGGCCGAAAGCAAAGCTCATGCAGCAATTACAATGGCTCTTCCACAAGAGATTCTGCACACTTTCAGAAAGTATAAAACTGCCAGAGAGCTTTGGGAAGCGCTTGAAAACCGGTTTGAGGGCAATGTGGGAATTCGTGCATCGAAGATTAAACTTCTAAAAACCCAATTCTCGGTCTTCAAGTATCTGAAGAATGAATCACTTGATGATATCATCACTAGATATTATCATCTGATGACTGAACTCAGCAACTATTCAATTGTTTACAAAGAAGATGAGATTGTTGAAAAGCTTCTTGATGCTCTCCCACCGAAATGGGAGATGTATACTGTGTTGATGAGAGAAGACAAAGACTTTGCTGACTATGACCTGGAGACAGCAGTTAACAAGCTAAGAACGTTTGAACTGAACATGGTACGAAAGGAGACACCTACCGATCAGGTTCAAGATCCGGGTATGTATGGTGCAAAGGTTAACTCAGGATCAAGTTCGAAAACTGAATCATCTGCTTATTACTCTAAGGGAGAGTCAGGCGCTAGCTCAACACATGAAGGACATGTATCTCTCAACATGAACGGTGATGTGTGCTTTGTAGCTGGAGGATCAAATTCTTCTCAACCTCAAGTGTTGGTACATGTGTGTCAGTAGTTCATAGTCTAGCATTTGTAATCGAGTCTGTAATGCAATTATGTTTTGATTATGTTTATTTGTGTAATACGCGAAGTTGTCAACAAGTTCGCTATGGCGAACTTGTTGAATCAGCGAAGTTATTGACAACTTCGCCTGTGGCGAAGTTGTCGTGTTTATATACTGTTTCAGCGAAACAGTTTGTGTTGGTCGTTTAGGGTTTTGTTTCAGTTATTCAGTAACCGAGTTACGTCTCATAGTCTGTAACAGTGACCTCGGGTCACGTGTTTGTTATCAATATAACGTGGTTGGTTTATTGCTTGCGTGTTCGATCTCTACATACTCTACACTCGTATCTACCTACGCAGGGATTCCGCACCTGCGTTGTTAGCGACATCCCGTGTACGATCCGTCCAGGAACCTACAATTGGTATCAGAGCAGATTACGGTTGAAAACGTGTTGGAGGAAGGGGAGATTGTTGATGACTCCGTGGAACACGAGATTCCGGAGGTTGAGAGACCAGGTTTGGGTGATGAGAACGTGGAGGAAGATGCTGAGTGGGAGGAACAACCGAAGTGGAAGGAGGGTTGTGCCCACTGGTTCGTAAAGACGAAGAAGCCGGCGGTCCCTAAGATGTTCAGAAAAAGTTACAATATTAAGGGATACGCGGAAGCCAAGAAAGGTATTATCTGCTGGTTATACGACGAGCAGCTGCGGCTCTTCGTGATCAAGAGATACGATGGCATTCAGTACTTCCAGAGAAAGTTGAGATCTCTAAACACACTGCCAGAATGTGAAGTAAAAGATTTAGCCAGATTGGGATTGGTAAACAGAAGTGAAGACAACATGGCTAGAATCATTGCGAAGATCGTGTGGAAAGAGTGCGTTAAAGAGAAAAAGTTTGAGCTACTGAAACCACAAAAGGGGAAACTTGTCGAAGACAAGGATAGAGGTCTGAGAGTTGATGGAAAACCTTGGATGGTCAGGAAATACAAACCGATCCGGTGCCTTAAAGAAGTACCGATGAAGTTCATGCCCAAGGACGTGCTCAAAGATCTAAAATGGTGGTACGTGGATTGCGAGACAGCTGAGGCGGTAATGGAAGATGAGGATGAACAAGAAGTGCTTCGGGTTTACGACCCGATGCATCTTGTTAATCTATCGCAGGCTGATCTGAAAGTGCTCAACGAGAAGAAGATCTTCTACATTCCTGCTTGGAAGGATCAAGCTAGGAAATATCAACGGGTGGTATTGGTATGTGTTAGAGAAGGAGCGCACGCGTAGAGATGCAAGATTACAAGACACAAGATTTGAAGATCAAGATATGAAGCTACTGCCAAGGGGGAGTCTGTTGGTACATGTGTGTCAGTAGTTCATAGTCTAGAATTTGTAATCGAGTCTGTAATGCAATTATGTTTTGATTATGTTTATTTGTGTAATACGCGAAGTTGTCAACAAGTTCGCTATGGCGAACTTGTTGAATCAGCGAAGTTATTGACAACTTCGCCTGTGGCGAAGTTGTCGTGTTTATATACTGTTTCAGCGAAACAGTTTGTGTTGGTCGTTTAGGGTTTTGTTTCAGTTATTCAGTAACCGAGTTACGTGTCATAGTCTGTAACAGTGACCTCGGGTCACGTGTTTGTTATCAATATAACGTGGTTGGTTTATTGCTTGCGTGTTCGATCTCTACATACTCTACACTCGTATCTACCTACGCAGGGATTCCGCACCTGCGTTGTTAGCGACATCCCGTGTACGATCCGTCCAGGAACCTACATCAAGCGGCCAAGAGTAGTTTTTCCCCAAGTGTTTCAAACAACAACTACTCGAAGATGCCCATGAGTGTTAAATCTGCTGAACAGCAGTTTGCTCTCTATGCATCTTTTATTGCTTCGTATGAGAATTACATTCAGGGTAAGATTGTTGATCCTGCAATTTTGGATGAAGACTATGATCAGATCGATGCTGATGATCTGGAGGAGATGGATCTGCAGTGGCAGATGGCTATGATTGTGAGAAGGGTTAAGAGGTTCATGAAGAAGACTGGCAGGAAGTTTGTCGGTGAGGGTTTGATAAGTCGAAGGTTCGCTGTTACAACTGTCAGCAGAATGGCCACTTTGCAAAAGAGTGCAAAAATGAACGTGTAGAACGCAGTCAAAACAGGTCTACACAGCAGAGTGGTAGTGGTAATGATTATAGAGCCATGATTTCCAGACAGAACGGGGAGTACAACTGGAATCTGCATGTTGAAGAAGTATTTGAACAGGCCAATTTGGCAAACATCGAAACTGCAGATAATGAGAAGGGAACTGGCGAAAATGAAGCTTACATGGCAGATGTGGCAGACCAGCTCTCTGAGGTAAGTATCGAACTCCCTTGTACTAAGTGTGAACATCTGTCTGAACAACTGACAACTATAACTGATCAGTTTGTTAGTTTGGATGCGCAATTTAAAACATTAAAAGAAGATCATCATTTCACTAAAGCTAGAGAAAATAGTTACAAAGTAAAAATTATAGCTAGTGAGAAAGATATTAAAAGTCTTAAAGCAAAGCTTGCTGAAAAAATTCAAGTGATTGATCTTAGCTATGAAGTACTAGAAGAGAAAACCAAACTAATAGCTGAAAGGGATAAACAGATAGCTGATCACCAGGTGAAAGTGGTGGAACTTAACAGGAAACTTGAGCAATTCAGAAATTCCTCCGCTATACTTGATCACCTCGTTAGTGATCAAGGTTCCCCAAAAAGGGGAGGAATTGGTTATCATGAAGTTCCACCACCTTTCAATCATAATTACACTTATGACCCTAGTAATCAGAAATCTGTCGATGTTGACTATGGTCAGACAATTCCGGTTAAGGTAACGATTAAAGAACCAGAAGTTAGTAAAGGCGAAACAAGTAAGCCTGTTACTAGTGTTAAGATTTCTGCTCCGAGTCCTGTCTCATCAAACTCGGACAAGTCATCTGAGTCGAGTGAGACAAAACAAGAGGAAGTGTTACCAAAAAGTGGAGAGAAAAATAAAACACCTAAAAAGAAGTCTCCACTAAACCCGTATGTCCCACCATATGTGAGACAAACGGGCAGTAATACAGCCTCAACATCTAAGACAACTTTTGATAAGAAAGTTGAACACAGGAGTTGTTTTAGATGTAATCAATTAGGACACCTAATTGCTGATTGCCCTCTGAAGCAGAGATTCAGAGGTGTGAGGCCTTCAAGAACTGAGAAAAGAACTAACAGAAATGGTAAAAATGAAAACCCATCAAAATTCAGAAATTGGACTAATCCAGGTTTTCATAGAAATCGATCTCAGTTTTTCACTGCTAACAACCAAACCATAAGTAATAATTCTTTTAATTCACGAAGGTTTGGATGGCCTCATAGACAATCCACAAGAAGGTATCCTGTTAGGACTCACAGAAATTATTATGATACTAACTTTGGACAGCCAAGGTACGGGATGTATCGACCCAAGACCAATCGGTCTTGGGTCCCCAGATTTTAATCATCTGCTTTAATCATGCAGGAACAGTTGAACAGGGCTGCCAACAATCAATGGGTTGTGGATAGCGGCTGTTCCCGGCACATGACAGGTAACAAGAAATTGTTACACGACTGGAAACCTGTTCAAGGAGGAAGAGTGAGTTTCGCAGGAGAGAGCGGTGGAAGGATTACAGGAATAGGGACGGTGTCGAATGGAAATATGACTTTGGAGAAAGTAAATTTTGTTGAAGAACTGAATCATAATCTGCTGAGTGTTTCGCAGATCTGTGACAAAGAGTACACCGTACATTTTACCAAGAATGAGGCGATCGTGCTATATCCTGGTTTCAAGATACCAGAGGATTGGATTGTTATGAAGGCTCCAAGAGTGAAGAATACGTATATCATGGATATGAGGTCGGCTGAGATGGCCACAGAAGAATCGTGTCTTCTGTCAAAAGCAACTGAATCGGAGTCCGAGTTGTGGCATAGGAGAATGGGGCATATTCATCTTCGGAAAATGAACTACCTTGTCAAAAATGGGCTTGTGCTGGGTGTTCCCTTGAAGAATTTCAACTTTGAAGACAAATGCTTATCATGCAAAAAGGGAAAGCAACACAAGAAATCCCATCACACCAAGAAGGTCAATTCAATTGTCAGTACCCTAGAATTACTTCACATGGATCTCTTCGGTCCCGTGAATGTAAAAAGTCTAGGAGGAACATCTTACTGCTTGGTGATCACTGATGATTTCTCTCGATATTCTTGGGTATATTTTCTGAAGTCAAAGGATGAAACGGTTCAGATGGTAAAGAATTTGATTACCAAGGTTGAGAATATCATGGGAAAAGGGGTTAAGTGCATCAGAAGTGACAATGGGACTGAGTTTAAGAACTATGAGATGGAGATCTTCTGCTTACAGAAGGGGATTGAACACCAGTACAGCGCTCCGTATACACCGCAACAAAATGGAGTGGCTGAGAGGAATAACAGAACTTTAATTGAAGGAGCCAGAACCATGCTGGCTGATTCGAAACTTCCCGTGGTGTTCTGGGCTGAAGCAGTTGCAACAGCCTGTTATATCCTTAATAGAGTGTTAACTGTAAAAAGATTAAATAAAACCTGTTATGAACTTATGCATGGGAGAAAGCACAACTTGAGTGGTCTTGAACCATTCGGGTCCCCGTGTTCGATATTAAAGACCAATTCTAAATTTGGTGAAGTAGCCGACGAAGGAATCTTAGTCGGATACGTTGTTGGGACTCCCAACAGACGGGTCTTTAATACATCGACCAGCAAGGTTGAGGTGGTGTGTAACACTGATATCACAAGTTACAAATCACCAAAACCAAGCACGGGACCCGCCGCGGTTTTCGACTATGATAGACTTTTTAAATCTTTTAACATGCCTTATTTGGATTGTGCAGAAGTTGAGGAAAGAATTGCTACGAAGATGATATGCGATGAGGAAGACACTTTGGTGCAACGACCACAGTATGATGAATGTTAGCCTTCCTCGTCAAATGCTGTCAATACCCCTGCTGCCTCTACTGAAGAGGAATTCATCAATCCGTTTCACTCTCAACATCAATCACCCATTGATGAGCTATCTTCGAACTTGGAAGATAATCTGAATGTCAGTTCGGTTCCGACTACGAGAATTCACAAAAATCACCCTCTGGAAAATGTGATAGGTGATCTGTTCGATGGTGTACAAACAAGACAAAGCTTGAATGAGCACACCTGTGTTTACACAAGCATTAAAGAATCAGGCATAATCAATGAATGCTTGTACACCTGCTTTATCAGCCAGATTGAACCAAAGAACTATCAAATGGCTCTCAAGGACAGCTCGTGGGTCGAAGCCATGCAAGAAGAATTAGCCCAGTTTAAGAAGATGGAGGTATGGAACTTGGTTGCAAAACCAAAGAATGTGCATGCGATTGGAACAAAATGGGTCTTCAAATGCAAGAGAGATGAGAAAGGGATTGTTATCAGGAACAAGGCGAGGCTGGTTGTTAAAGGCTTTAATCAGCAAGAGGGGATTGATTACAATGAGGTGTTTGCTCCTGTGGCAAGATTGGAAGCCATTCGGCTGTTTTTGGCATTTGCTGCTCATAAGGAGATGAAGGTCTTTCAGTTGGATGTGAAGAGTGCGTTCCTAAATGGTAAAGTCGATGAGGTTGTGTACGTTGAGCAACCTCCGGGTTTTCCTGACCCTGACTTTCCCGATCACGTGTACAAGCTAAGTAAAGCGTTGTATGGACTACATCAGGCACCTCGTGCCTGGTACTCAAAGTTATCCGATTACTTGCTTGAGAATGAGTTTGAAAGAGGTAAGATTGATAGCACATTGTTCTTCAAGAGAAAAGGGAGCGACTTTCTACTGGTGCAAGTCTACGTGGACGACATTATCTTTGCTGCATCAAAGGTCGCCATGTGTCAGGAGTTTGAGGCCGTCATGAAGAAGAGATTTGAAATGAGTGCTATGGGTAAACTAACTTTCTTTTTAGGACTGCATGTTGATCAGAAGAAAGATGGTATGTTCATTCATCAGACGAAGTATGTCCATGATGTTCTCAAACGTTTCAAGATGGAGGACAGCACTCCATACGATACTCCAGTCTGCGTCAACCACAAATTGGGTGCTGAGTCAGACAACGATGCAGACGTGGACCCAACCCAATATCGGGCTATAATAGGTTCTTTAATGTACTTAACTGCTTCTAGGCCTGATATAATGTTTGCTGTTTGTCTTTGTGCTCGCTTTCAGGCAAACCCAAAGGAATCTCACTTGAAGGGTGCGAAGAGAATATTGAGGTATCTCAAAGGCAAACCTAAGCTGGGGTTGTGGTACACAAGAGGAGGAGACTTGGATTTGGTCGCCTACACAGATTCTGATTATGGAGGGTGCAATCAGAGTCGGAAGTCAACGACAGGTGGATGTCAGTTTCTTGGTTGCAGATTAGTGTCATGACAATGCAAGAAGCAGACCTCAGTCGCCATTTCAACCTGTGAAGCAGAATACATGGCAGCATCCAACTGCTACTCCCAGGTTCTTTGGATTCAACAACAGTTGCGCGATTATGGTCTGAATTTCTCACTTACTCCTATTTGCATTGATAACACTGCTGCTATCTCAGTAACTAACAATCCCGTAAAGCACAGTAAAACTAAACATATTGACATTCGTCATCATTTTATACGGGATTGTGCTGAGAAGAAACTGATTGTGCTCGAAAAGGTTGACACGTTAGATAATTTCGCTGACTTGTTCACGAAAGCGTTTGACAAAACTAGATTTCAAAACCTTGTTGAGCTGAATGGGATGATCAATCCCGAGTAACCGTGTCGTGTGTTTTTGTTTAAAAAAAAAAACGTCACTATCGCTTAGAATTATGTCGGTTACTTCAGTTTGAAGGACATATCTTCGGATATGTTTGGTCATCATCTCTACTTGTAGAATATGAGGATAGCCATTAACCAGATGACTGAAAGTGATCGGGCGGTTTATGATGTGTTTTTATTCTTTCGCTGAAAATTAATCGATCATACTTAGTTAGAAGGACACATACTTGTATGTGGTCGGTCCAGCTGATCCATTGGATCTTCGGGATAGCCGTTTACCTGAAGACTTTGATTTGGTCGGGGCGATTGAAGTTAAAATTTTTTCTTTACGGGAGATGAAATTATTTTTCAAGTCTACTACTTCGTAAGAAGTTACTTTACTATGTTTAACAGAAAATTGATCCAACCTTGGAAAGTGATAGATATACTGATTCTGTGTGCTTAACTAGTGAAGTTATTAGGCCTAAAAGACTTTAGAACAGTCATTGTATGTCATGGTAGCTTTTTATGGTGCGTAAAAGTAGAAGTGATACTAACTAAATCTACTCGATTTTATGTGGAAACTCCTTAAGAGTTGTGCATGTCTTCATACATATCTTTCCGAATGATAGGCAGAAAAGCGAATACCCAGTCATACACGAGCCCGTGAGTGTTCTGATTCCCGTGAAGATAGCGTGTCAAGACACTGCAGTGATCCAGATTCGGGACTTGCAGTTGTTTTCTACTTGAAGTTGTGTATATACATGTTAAAAAAATGTATTCTAGAGTTCATAATGTTAATGATTCTCAATCAAGACGCAAGAAGGTGAACGGGAAGCAGAGTCTAAGATCGAAGAGTAATTACTACTTAATCAGGCACTACGGGTCGAGGTCAATTCGGGGTGACTTGGGGAAAGCCAAATACGCTTTGAGAATAGATAGGAGGCATCATAATCTCTGAGTTGTTGCCCACTTAAGTTTTGAGCTTAATTGAACCTAACTCGTATCACAGAAACGATAAAAACCATTTTAAGTATATTACCTGCTTACAACCTGTTTCTTTATGTCATAATACAGCTGAACACGGATCTGTGTGACAGTCACGTAATTAGTATGATTCCTGTTCGGATCTTTTCTAAAACATGGTAGTCCCTGTCAAGACTGAAATTTGATCCCGTGTACTTTATTTTAAAAGTTTTTCTACTTATGTAGTTGTATTATTTTATACGTGGTTACTTGGTCTTGATCGTATCATTTAATGCTTTAAAGGATGTTTTAAAACTTTATTGAAAATTGTTCAAAGTATAGGGGTTTGTTTTGTAAATACCGGCGAACTTGTTCATAACTTCGCCTGGAATAGGCGAAGTTATCGATAACTTCGCCTGTACTAACTTTGACCCTATATAAAGAAGTTTTATGGTCAGACGATTCATTATTTTCCAAATCTCAGCGAACTTATATCCGTATAACCTAAGCGAACTTATCGTTCTTCAATCTGTGTTAATCTTTCTCGATTCTATTCCGATTCAAGGTGTGTAGGTTTGATATTATCGTACAATCTCTGTCTATTGAGGTTAATCATCGGTCGTTTCGACTCGATTAACGACCTCGTTCTTTCGAACCTTAAACACCCGATTTCAAACTTGTTATTACGTGGTAGTAATTTACATGAACGTCTAAAACTTCATAAAATCATGTGTTACGGAGTCCTCGATCTCCAATTTCATCATCTACACGTCGTTCGATAAACCTAACTGTTACCGATTCGAATTCGGCGAAGTTACAGTTTAGGCGAAGTTATCCGTAACTTCGCCTGAGGTCTAACTTCGCCTGATAATTAATTTTGAAACAGTTTAGGAGGCGATGTTGTGGTTAGGTGAAGTTCTCTTTAACTTCGCCTGGACCATTTTACTTAACAGTTATCAGACGAAGTTCAAGTTGAAGCGAAGTTGTTTCCCAACTTCGCCCCACCTTTAACTTCGCCTATACAGAATAGATCACAACTTCGCTCATGGTAACAGGCGAACTTGTGATTTGCTTTGACGTTTAGCTAACTTAACCTGTTTGTTGCAGATATGGCTGCTGTTGCTGGAGCAGGTGGTGCAGGCGGTGATGACGGAGGTGATACCCAAAGACAGTTCTTCCCGGGTCACAACATGTATATAACATTAGACCCGGAGGCGAGCGGAGTTGATGATTTCCGTGAAATCATCACGTTTCTGTTACGCTCGCGTATATTCCACGCGATCACTACAACACTGCCGATATCCTTGCCCAACATTGAGGATTTTTGGCAGACCGTGGAATATGACTGTAGAGTCGAACCCCCGGTGATGCGCGCAACCGTAAACAATCAGATTGTTCAGTTCTCTTCTGAACAAATCCGGGCGGCTTTACGGTTTGGAAATGAGACAAGGGATGACCCGACAGAGTTTGTGGCTCCTTTCCGTGATGGAGCGTTTTTGAGGATGGGATACTCTGGTCCCTTGGGGGATACGCAGAGAAGGAAAGGATTTTTGCTTGACCAGTGGCGCTTTCTCATGCATGTCATGATTGTATGCATGTCAGGGAGAAAGGCGGGCACTGATGGCATGGGCGCGACCATGCAGTCGGCGATGACTGCTCTGACTTACAACAAGCGATACAGCTTTAGTCAGATGGTCTTTTATGAGATTGATCGTCAGAGAAGAGCGATGGCGCGTGAGAGATTCATCATGTATCCAAGATTCCTACAAATGATCTTGAATCATGTTGCTCCAACGCTACCTCAGCGCGTTCCAATCAGATATGTAGAGAGTGTGAACAAAAGAATCTTCGCCCAATGCAGATCTTCAAGTGCGAGGAGCAAACCTGAGCTCCGTCCTCGCCATACTCCACTTTTTGGGTACTTGATCAACCCGGGGTATGTGCCTGCTCGTGGGGACGAGTTTAGGGACCCGGCACCACAACAGGCAGGAGCACCTCAAGCTATACCTGCTGCTCCTGTTGTGTCACCGGAGGAGAACGTTGACCTTGACGCAGCGTTTGGCGGTCAAGGATTTTTTGACATGGAAAGGGTTGATCCAGAGGAGAATGTACAGGTCTCGGTTGATCGTGCTTCGGGTGTGAATGTTACTAGGGCAGCTACAACGGTGGCTGGCTCAGATTCTGATGATGAAGTGGCCGAAGCAAGACGGATTTTGGTAACACATGAACGGACTCATGGGAAAAGAAAGAGAGCTGATGATGACAGCGAGTCAGATTATGAAGAAGAGGTACAACAGTTGATCCGGAGGTCAAGAAGGGAACGGATAGGTGCAGGATCAGGAGCCGGTGAGAGCTCTAGGGTGGTACGTTTCACTCCACCCGCACTATCCGGTATGACAATGGTTCCCTCATCATTTCAGGTTACAAGGCCAAGCGCTACGGTTGTTCCCGTGGTGGCTACCTCATCTACATTTGGCCTCCCACCCACTACTTTCCAACTTTCGGCTCCTGAGATCGTTTCGTTGCCGCCTCCGACTGTTACTCCATCGGAGGTCGTGGCACAATTTATCGAGTCGACTGTTGTGGCCACTGCAGGGTTATCGGTGACGATACCACCTGCGGTTACGTCTATTTCTACTTCTGAGGTCCCGGTGACATCGGAAATCCCTCCTCAGTACACTCAAGATATATCACATATGAGGTTCGATTTCGATGAAACCTTATCAGACTCTGAACGAATAGCAACACTTGAACGGGTCGTGGCAGAACAATCAAGGATAAATCTTATCCAGACCCAGGTTATTCAACGCCTAGTTGCAGAGAATCAGATGCAGTCGTCCCTGCTGGTAGAACATGGAAAAATCATAGATGCTCTGAAGGAGTTCTTGGCATCTCAGGGGGAGACGAGCTGTAAAGACGATGAGTTGAGAACCAAGAGACGAAATGATCGAGATGATGATCCCAATGCGTCGAAAGATGCAGGTGGTGAGTTGCCAAGAACTGATCAAGCTCTTGGAACTTCCACAACTCAGGGGGAGTCGACAACTGCAGCTGGTGGTGATGATGTGGTGGTAGTGGAAGTTGAGGAGATGGATGATGAGTTGGTTGGTGATGATGATGTATTACCAGTGGAAGAGATAGAGAAGATTGGTGAAGAGATTGTGATTGATACAGAGATAGAAGAGGGAGAGATAGTTGAGGAAAATATTGAGCTTGACATTCCAGATGTTGAGAAAGCAGATATGAGTAAAGAGATGGCAAGTGATGAATCTGAATGGGAAGAGCAGCCTAGATGGAAAGAAGGCTATGCTCAGTGGTTCGTCAAAACGAAAAAACCAGCGGTTCCTACAATGTTTAAGAAGAGTTACAACATTAAAGGTTATGCTGAAGCGAAGAAAGGGATTATTTGCTGGATATATGATGAGCAGTTGAGGCTCTTCGTGATTAAGAGATATGACGGTATTCAGTATTTCAAAAGACTGTTAAGATCGTTGAATACACTGCCAGAATGTGAAGTGAAAGACTTAGCCAGATTGGGGTTGATTAACCGAAGTGATGATAATATGGCTAGAGTTATATGCCCAAGGATGTGCTCAAAGATCTAAAGTGGTGGTATGTTGATTGTGAAACAGCTGAAGCAGTGATGGAAGACGAAGATGAACAAGAGGTGCTAAGAGTGTACGATCCGATGCATCTAGTGAACTTGTCACAAGCTGATTTGCAGGTGTTGCATGAGAAGAAAATATTTTATATTCCTGCTTGGAAAGACGAAGCGAAGAAATATCAAAGAGTTGTATCAGTTTGTGTACGCGAAGGAGTTCATGCTTAAAGATGAAGATGCAAGATTGTTGAAGATTACAAGACACGTGTTTGAAGCTAAAGAGATGAAGCTACTGCCAAGGGGGAGTCTGTTGGTGCAAGATGTCAGTAGTTCAGTGTCAAGTGTCTGTAATCGTGTTAGTTAGATTTATGTTTTGTATGTAAGCGAAGTTGCTAACAAGTTCGCTGATATGGGCGAACTTGTTAGACAAGCGAAGTTAGGAACAACTTCGCCTGAACTTACCAGGCGAAGTTGTCGCCTATATATTCAGCTAGGTTACGGCTGAGAAATAAGTTTTGAGAGAGTTCGTTCATTCAGTTTACGAGAGTCAGAGAGTCCTGTATTAGTGATCATCGTATCACGTGTTTGTGGTTGAAATACAACGTGTGTTTGATTATCGTATCGTGTGTTAGCTCGTATCGTTTTCTATACTCGTAACGTCTTATGTAGGGATTCCGCACCTACGTAGAACGCGATATCTCGTGTAGATCCGGCTGGGAACCTACATTGATCAACATTTTAAGAAGATTCTTCGACTCAGAACTTGTATTTCCAATCTCGAAAATAAAGTAATGGAACTTAAAAATAAGCTTGGAAAATTCAGAGATTCTTCACTTCTTTTGAATGAAATAATCGAAGTTAACCATTCACATAAGAAAAATGGAAAACAAGGTTTGGGATATGTCGAAATTCCACCTCCTTTTAAGCATGATTACAGTAGCATTCCCGATGTGGAAAAATGTTCAGATATGCCTACTGTTAAATCTGAAAATGTTGATACAACTGAGACTACTCGTGAACCAATTCATGTCAAAAGTAAAAATGTTTTTACCAAAAATGAATTGGATGGTTCAATCGAGGAGTTGACTGAACCAAATGAGATCGTCAAAAACAAAGATATACCTGTTGACAATCACATTCTGTGTGAACCCGAAGATTTTGAACAAGAAGTGTATGGTTCAAAGCCTTCGGGTGTTTCCTCAAATCCTTCAGAAATTCCAAAGGTAATTTCTAAGGTAACTTCTAACGTATCTCAATCAGACAAACCTTAAGTGTCTGATGAGGAGTTAATGAGATTCATTAATCCTAAACCGAAATCTTCAAGTTGAAAGATTTTTAAATTAAAGGGATTATCTAAAGTGTTCTCATATAAGGAAGTACCTTTGAACCTTCTTAAACCTGAAATGATTGAAAGTGTATATCAAGATGATACTTCAAAAGTTGCCGAACTTGAACAAAAATTCTTTCAATCACAATCTGCTAATGTTTAAGTGAAATCTCAAAATAATTTTTTCAAACACGTTAAATTTGTCAAATCTTCAGGATTGGAAAATTCTTCGAATTCTACAAATCTTGAATTTTATAAAAACAAAAAGGGTTTAAAACAAGAAGTTCCAAAGTCGGTAACGTTTGAGAAACCCAAAAATGATATTTGTCAATCTTTGCTATTAAAGACTACCTGTGCTTCATCATCAAAACTTTGGACTCTCGATTATATTTCAAGTGTGGTGAACCGGGCCATGTCTCCAAAAATTGTAAAACAAAGATAGATGATATCAAAACTCCATTAACTCGAGAGACTGATTTGTTTCCAAACATAAATGAAAATCAAGTTGATGAGTGTTTTATAATGTATTCGAATATTAATCCGAGGAAAGTTATTCGGGTTGATTCAGTTATTGTAAGAAACAAATGTGTTGACCGTGTTCAACCTATTTGTTCAAACACTGATTCGGGAAGAATATGTGATGGCTACTTAAAGAAGAAAAACAAGAAGCGTGTCACTTATTCTCAAGTACCGAATACAAGTGTTAAGTTATCATATTCTCCGAAAATCTCAAAGTGAGAGCCCAAGACTGAGGCTTGGGCTGCCTTTTTGAACTAATCATTTTACTTGTTGGTGCAGGGCACATCTAGGTCCATGTCCAATTACAAATGGATATTGGATAGTGGATGTTCTCGGCATATAACCGGCAACCTAGATCTTCTGAATAACGTCAAAGATATTCAAGGGGGTTATGTTGCGTTTGCTAGTAACCATAGTGGAATGATTACGAAGGAGGGAGAAGTTTCAAACGGGAAAGTGACGTTTGAAAAAGTTAATTATTGTGAAAAGGTGGATCATAATCTGTTGAGCGTGTCACAGATTTGTGATAAGAAATTCACCACTATTTTCACTGACAAGGAATGTGTAATCCTTCAACCGGGATACACGATTCCTGAAGACATGGTTGTCATGCGATCACCTCGATCAAATGATATTTATATACTTGACATGAGTTATGATTTACCAGTTTCACCCTCAGCTACTTTCTTTGTTTCAAAAGCTACTGAAAAAGATTCTATTCTTTGGCATCGATGTATGGGACACATTCACTTACGAAAGATGAACTTTCTTATGACAAACGAGTTAGTGGATGGTGTGTCCCTCAAACAATTCAAGTTCAATGATCACTGTGTCGCGTGCAAGAAGGGGAAACAAAAGAAGAAATCACATCCAAGCAAGTCACTAAACACGATTGTTACTCCTCTGGAATGACTTCATATGGATCTCTTCGGTCTGGTGAACCGTGCTAGTATTGCTGGAGATTTTTACTGTTTAGTAGTAACGGATGATTTCTCATGTTACTCATGGGTGTTATTTATGGGATCGAAGGATTAGACTCCTGTCTTAATTCAGAATATTATCACAAAGATCGAATCATTTTATAAACTGAAAGTGAGACGAATTCGTAGTGACAATGGAACTGAATTCAGGAATAATGTATTGGATTTCTTTTGTATTCAGAAAGGAATTCATCGGGAATTTAGTGCACCTTATGTTCCTCAACAGAATGGTATATCTGAAAGAAAGAATCGTACGCTGATTGAAGCCGCAAGAACAATGCTCGCTGATTCAAAGCTACCTATTCAATTCTGGAACGAAGCTGTGAATACTGCATGTTATACACTGAATCGCGTACTAACTGTAAAGAAGCTCAAGAAGACGAGTTACGAGCTTCTGAATAATCGTAAACCAAGCTTAAAGTTTTTGGAGCCATTCGGGTGTCCGTGTACTGTTTTGAAGAAAGATGCTGGATTGTACATTATTTTATAAGAACGTGGGTGATGATTTGCTCCTCGTCCAAATCTATGTGGACGACATAATCTTTGGTTTGACAAACGACAGCTTGTGTAAAGATTTTGAAAAGACGATGCAAACCAAATTCGAGATGAGCTGGATGGGAGAGATGAACTTTTTCTTAGGATTGCAAGTTCACCAGTCTGATTCCGGGATTTTTATCCATCAGACGAAATATGTGAACAATGTCTTGAGCCGATTCAAGATATCTGACGGCAAAATTCCTTCGACACCTCTTCCCGTGGGTCACAATTTATCACCAAATGAATTGGAGGATATCGTTGATCTAACCCTATATCGTGCTATGATTGGTTCTCTCATGTATTTGACTGCATCGCGGCCTGATATTATGTTTGCTGTTTGTTTGTGTGCTAGGTACCAATCGAGTCCCCGAGTGACTCACCTGGCGGCAGTAAAGCGCATCTTGAATTATCTGAGGGGAAATCCCGACATCGGGTTATGGTACCCCAAAGACGATAAGTTCGATCTCACCGCTTTTACTGATTCGGACTACGGAGGATGCAAAATCAATTTCAAGTCTACAACAGCGGGATGTCAATTCTTAGGAAACCGGCTTGTTTCCTGGCAGTGTAAGAAGCAAACAACGGTCTCAACTTCAACAGCCGAAGAGGAGTATGTGGCGGCCTCGATTTGCTGCTCACAGGTTCTCTGGATCCAGCAACACTTGCGGGATTATGGTTTGAAGTTCCTTACTACTCCCATTTATATTGATAATTCTGCTGCAATTTCAATCACCAAAAATCCGGTTCACCATTCAAAAACCAAACATATTGAAATCCGTTATCACTTTATACGTGATTGTTTTGAAAAGAAATTAATATCAATTGACAAAATTCATACGGATTTTCAAAAGGCTGACCTTTATACTAAGGCATTTGACAAAACACGTTTTCATTGTCTGCTAGGTATAAATGGTTTAAAAACTTTAAAAGAAATTCAAAAGCTTGGTTAAATCATTTTATTTCTTGTTTTGTTTCGATTTTTGTTGTTTTTAGGGGGTGGAAATATAAAATCCAAAAATATTGTGGTTTCTGTTTGTTCAGAGAAATTTAAAAACACCAAAAACATTCAAATATTGAAAAATTTCAAAAACAATGAAAAATGCTCCTCAAAATTGAGTTTTGAAGCAAAACGGGAAAATGATAGTACATTAGCGGGATTGATCTAGTACATGAATAAACTAGATTAAAAATTACCGTAAGGCTAACAATATGATATGCAAAGATAGGCTTGACAGACTATATAGGAACTTATAAGATATAAAGATAATGAATGCCGAACCTAGTAAAATTACATCTTGAAAGATTGATACTATATCTGATTTAAAGAAAAGTCAAAAGTCAAAATGATTATTGTGTGTGCATGCGTTCATTTTTAAAGAAAATTCTGCTTTGTTTTTATTTTATTTTGCAAAGAAATTCAACTTTATTTTTTCTTTATTTTTATTCAAATATTGGATCCTCTCCTGCGCGATAAGATTATCCGACCTAAGGGTTAGTATTTGGGTATTCTGCTTTATTTTCTTGGTGTTTCGTATGAAATCTTGGACTTTCTCCGCACGATAATACGGGATTATCCGAATTGAGGGTTAAGATTTTATGCAATTTCAACTTATTTTTATCTTTTTATTTTGTTAAAATTGAACCTTATTTGCGTGTAGTCATACCGACCTTAAGAGAAAATTTTAACCTTCTGCTTTATTTTCCTTTTATTATTTTTGCATAAGTCACATTTAATCAAAATTTGGAAAATCAAAGAAAAACGTATATGTGATATTCACTGTATAAGAGATAGAAATGTTATATCTGATTGATGGGGTCCACATATGGTTTGTGCCTAATTGAACCAAATTAAAGCATATCGTAAAGTTTCCGACAAGTCTGTGAAAAGTTTAAGAGGACAATTATATATGCAATCATCGTTGGGTTACGCGTATAATAATCATCGAAATTGAAGTGTTACTTAGTGATATTTTCGTCAATATGATTCCCTGCTCAACTCACAAAAATATGTATTGCTTTAATAGTTTAGTCGTTTATTGTTTTTCATTATTTGTTATTTGAAAATTTTCGAAAATCCAAAAAGATTTTTCTTTCTTTTCAATTCTGCTTTAGTTTCGATTTACCAAGCTAGCAAATAAATTCAAAAGAAAAAGATTTATCCCCAAAAGTTTTAAGTTATTCGTGCTTATTGTATTTACAACTGGTATCAGTTGTGGTTTTTAACGTAAAAATCCGTTTAAGTTAAACATTACCGATACTTGATGGATCGGGTATTTTTTTTAATGTATGCGATTAAACCCTAAAATTGGATTTAATTGAATATTTAATTCATTATTAAAACCCTAATTGGTTTTGATGATTATTTAAATCTTTGTTTAAAATCCTAATTGGTTTTTAAATATTATTTAATTCCTTAAAAGAGATTTGTATCTCATTCGTTAAGGAAATCAGGGTGATTCGTTAAAATGTTTAACAAATGTAAAGTCATTCGTTATTTAAACATAACGAGAGAGTTTCTCATTCGTTATAAAGACATTCGCTTCCGTTGTGCATAACAAATAAAGGACATTCGTTTAAACATTTAACGAATGGAATGTATAATGTATCATTCGTTAAGAGTTAACGAATGACTTCTTTATTCGTTAAAAAGTTAACGAATAAGAGAAAGTAATGTAAGATTAGTTAAAAATTTAACGAATGAGAGTCCTATTCGTGTAAGGAGTTGACGAATCAGGATCATAAGTTAACGAATGAGGCCATTCGTTAGTTCAAATTTTGAACGAATGACCTCGGGAAATGTGAAATTATTGAGTTTATAATCCCAAAGGCAGACGAATGACCCTTCATTCGTCTGTTCCTATTACATTATCTTCTCAAGCCAACCTCTTGCCAAAATTTTTAAGAATTCAGAACTTGCATTTCAGATCATTTGAATAACAATTTCTTATTCTATAGGTAAAGGCGATCTCAAGGATATATTAAACATGTGATTTCATCGGATAACTAGGGATTAACAGTTTGAATTGTTTTGTGCATGTTAATCGCTCAGTTAAACTTCAATTAAACCTCATAATCAAATCAATTTTCGAATAAATTATCGATGAATGGTGCATTAAATTGATTATCGATTGTACTGGTTATGATTGATTGTGAAATGTTTGAGTAATCGATGATTTCGTCATATAATCTTCATCGTGTTTGACTTTGATGAGTCAAAATTAAAAATAAATTGACTCTGGTTTAGTTAAAGTGATTATATGAATGAGATTCGTTATAATAATAACAAATGAAAAATGATTCATTATCAGTATGACGAATGATAGTCTGATTCGTTGATTAGTTAACGAATAACTATATGATTCTTTAAGGTAACGAATAGATAGTTAATCTTTATAACAAATTAGAATTGATTCGTTAAAGGAATTGATAACGAATGGAGTGTAACGAATCTGAGTTGGTTCGTTTGAATGTTGAATTTGATTTGTTAATTGTAACGAATAAGTTAACGATTAAGGGTAATTCGTTAGTTGTAACGAATGTACCATTTAATGTACGAATGTCTCATTCATTTAAACCTTTTAACGAATGAGATTGACATTCGTTAATCCGATTATTATTTTTGAATATTTTACTAATGTTTGCTCGTATTTAACAGATATGGCTGACGAGAATATTCAAAACCATGTTCACGAGCAACAACCAGCAGATAATCCTGAGCCACAGCCTGAAATTCAAGCTGAACATGTTCAAGCTCCTGTCATGCTGTCTTGGAACAAAAGTCACAACATTTGTGCCTATCTTGAGCCGAATTTTGAAGATTCTCCGATATTCGGGGGTATGATTAGCTTTCTATCACGCTCGAGAATTTACAAAGCCATTTCTACTCGTGCAGTTGTGTATCAAAAGATAATACGAGAGTTCTGGAATACTGCTAAGTTCAATGAAGAAGATAATCAGATAGAAGCGGTTATTCAGGAAAAACGGGTGGTGATCGATATTGGCGTGATCAAAGACTCACTGGGATTTAATGACACAATTGATGACAGATGTGAGTTCGATAGGGCATTGATCAGAGGGTTATTTGGCCGTGTAAAGTATAATGGTGATTTGGGCAGATCTATGTACAACAAAGCCAACTTGTGTGAATAATACAAGTATCTACTTCACGTATTTATTCATTGTCTCGGTGGACGTAAGGGTGGATTTGACGAGTGCTGAGTGATGCTTCAAGCTGCGTTTGTTGCCCTTGTTCTTAATAAACCATTCAATTTCTCCGAATTGGTTTATTATCATTTGAAAGAAAACATCACCAGCAGACATAAGTTCTTAATGTATCCCAGATTTTTGCAAATGATGATAAATGATCTGGTGCCTGACTTGGAAAAAGATCAAGCAGACGTGATGAAGCTCGATCATATGAATGAAGAGACGATGCGACGTTTGAGATCGTACAAAGGTCAAAGCTTGGCAGATCGACCAAAGTTTACAATAATCAAACAAAACTTATTACAATAATTATCTAACAATTTCCATTTACTAAATATCCTAAAGGTCCAAATCTAGCATTCTTCAATCTTGGGACGATATTAACCTGCAACATAATTATTGTAGAATACTAGATTTGGACCTTTAGGATATTTAGTAAATGGAAATTGTTAGATAATTATTGTAATAAGTTTTGTTTGATTATTGTAATGTGATGACTTGATTTTAATAATATATAAATTAATTATATTGTCACTTTAATAGTTTAATTAGTGTCACAGAGCTTTTGAATAATTAATGTTTCGTCCCGAAATATTCCGCTATTGGTTGGGGTGCTAGACATTTTCTCATACAATTGACCATTTACCTTATCAACCTGTGGTTTATCAATCTCTTTTATCTTCAATCTGACAATGTGTTCCTTACAAATTTGCATTAAGTAAGCCGGATCCATATTTTCCTATCTATTAAGGTAATCACCGCATACCCTGTCATAAATTCACACTCCCATGTAATTGTCTTTTCGAGATAGTTCACTTCATTGAAGGAGGTAGCTTAATTTCTTTTCAAGATTAGGCTATATAAGAATTACCTTTGTAAAAGTCACAATACAACATACTTTGTATTATCAACATGCCTAGTATACTATCGAAACCACAAATTAACCGGCTACTTAAAAAACCTAATCAAGATTGTGAAGTGAACTATTTTTTAGTATAGTTCTGGATGAGTAGGCTGGATAAAATTATCAGCCCAAAATGAATATATGAAATATGGTACGAAATAAATAAAAGCTTAGCCTAAAAAGTTATTCGAAAAAAGCCCACCAAAGGAGCCCGGTCAAAAGAGAAAAAGAATATATATATATATATATATATATATATATATAGGATTAGGTTCATTTCAGAAGTGTTTCTTAGTGCGAGAAATGAATTCGATCAATCACAAATTATCTTTTATTTTATTATTTATTTAATGACATGAGTATAATAGTAAAAAGATGTTTTCGTTATATATGGGTAAGCCATTTTTCATGAGGAAGTTACAAATATTTACTTAAATTGTTATACTTCATATAAATTATATAGATTTCTTTCTTTTTTATTATTTAAATCACTTATCATTATTTAGATAGTTCAATCTCAAATTTAAATATCACATTTTTAGGGAAATTAAAAATATACTTTAATAAATATATTTCACTACACAACCAACATATATCTATATAACTTTTTAACGGCCTACACAATGCTTTTTTTTTCTTTTAATCAACTAATGTAGTGTAGCATTATTTTAGTAACGTAGCTACGTAATGTTGTGTAGGAATACTTTTAAATGTTGTGTAGTTATAACTAATGTAGGGCATACATATCTAATTTAGTGTAGGAACATTTTTAAATGTTGTGTGGTCATAACTAATGTGTAGACATGTCTAATATAGTGTAGGCAAAAGTAATGTAGTGTAGACACAGTTAAATATTGTGTAGTCATAACTGATGTAGTTTAGACATATCTAATATGTTGTAGACAAAACTAATGTAGTGTAGGCACACTTTCAAATATTATATAGCCATAACTAAAACTAATGTTGTGTAGGAATCAGTTTGCTTATACAATATAGTGTAGACAAAAGTGCCAAACAAATGAAATGTGAACTTAACTAAATATATTGTATGTAACTATATGAAAAAGGATCAAATCCATAATATAGATAATTTTAATGAAAAAAATAAAATCACATTAACCATCTAATGAGCATTGATTAGTCATTAAAAGTAATCACTAAAACACATTAAAGTCGGGTTTAATGAGGCCTATATCACAATAGACATATCTACCCTTTTTAATTAAATATATATCATAAATATATGTGTTTAATTACGAATCTGCCATTTTCATTGTAGGCCATTGATTAAAAACAATCAATGGTTCAGATTCATTTCTCGCACTTCTTGCTATAATATCACTTCTCGCATGATCCTTCCCATATATATATATATATATATATATATATATATATATATATATATATATATATATAGGGTTAGGTTCAAATAAGAACTTTGACTTTTCTAGAAAAACTAGGAAGGAGAGTATTTCTGTCCATCAACATTAAAACCTTAAATCTCAATAAACCCATCATCTCCTATCTCCATCATGTTCAAGCTAAACCTCCCCTGTTACATATCAAAATGGTTACTACCTAACATCCTTGTTGCTGAACTAAGCCACCATCTCCAATGAGAATCATCGCCGAAAGTTACGAAAAATTTGCTTCTCCCCACCGTCACCGGCCGCTTCTCCCCGCCGTCAACAACCACCACCATCCACTGCAACCACCATCCACATACTCGCGACGGCGTCTTTCCTCCATCACCATCGGCCGCCGTCGCCGTCAATTGCTTCACCTGATGATTATTTCCGGTGACACTTTTCAGATATGACATTCATATCTTGTTTCTCTCTCTAACTTCATCTCTCTCTCTACTCTCTCACATGCACTACTGTGTGTAAGATGAATTCGAAGATGATATCATTCAATTTCAATTATCAAATCACACAAATAGAATCAGTGATTTTGTAAAAATTGATTTTCTATGTTAGGATGGTGAAATATTCAGCACTGGCAGATGATGAAAGTAAAACACAATGGATTAAAAAAACTCAATTGGTCTTGTTTTAAGATACTAGACTTTATAATGGACCACATTTAAAAACACAATGGATAAAATGTAAAAAAACAATAGATAAAAAGAAAAGTATGGTAAAACACAATTGTGTTTTTCATCTAAAAAAACTATAAAAAAACACAATGAAAATGGAAGAAACAGCATAAAACACATCCGGGCTACACTTGGATAAAACACAATTTTATAAAACACAATTTGGTAAAACACAATGGTCATACCTATAGCACAATGTATAAAAAAACCCACTAACTTTTTTTAATTTTTATATAACAATGTAAGATAAAAAAACGCTCGTTATTAAGGTGCTTTTTTATTAAAAAAAGATGTCGTATAAAAAAGTTATGGACGTTTTAAAACGATGAGGGTAATTGACATGTGCCTTGCATGTAAGGAGAGAAAGTCAACATTATGTGCTCTTCCTTTTTTGCCCTTCCCCTTGTTTTATACCTAATTTTTCCCCAAATTAATCTCAACCATTCAAATTCAAAATTAATGATCTAGATTACTTCTTAGCTTTCCTACAAAGATCATACTTCTTATTTTAACTTGACCATATATATATATATATATATATATATATATATGGGAAGTATAGAATGAAAACTCACTTGAGTTGTGAAAACCCGTGAAAACCCTATGTAACATCTGTTTTTTTTTTGCACATGTAATATATGTTGTAACATTTAATACAAAATATCGAAAAACATAAAAAAAATGTTTTGCTATTTTTTAACATTTTTTTACTAATTTTTATATATGTTTTCAGAAGAGAGAAAATGTTATATTTATGTTTACATTTTTTATTAACTTTAATTGTGAACCACAAGATTCAAATTTTAATTAAAAACATGTGGTTGGGAATGAGTTTCTAGAGTTTTCACAACTCAAGTGGGTTTTTATTTTAACCTTACCCTATATATATATATATATATATATATAGGATTTGGTTCATTACAGAAGTGTTTTTATAGTGAGAAGTTGTAAGGCCCCATTCCCGATAACCCTACTTTGGTGTTGGATTTACTCACAAACACAGTTCTAAAATCATAGTTAATTTAAACTTTCACGGAATAATTTAAAACTTCAAACATCACATTACAAACATACATTTTTGTCTTAACATACAAATTGTCTTTTCATAACATAACATAAAATAATTTTGACACTTCATCATGGATGCCAATCTCTTTCGTCCATGCCAAGTGCCCCTCCTCAAACCAGCTGCCTCAATCTATTTGTCTGCATGCATACTAAAAGTCAGCTACGCTGAGTGAGTTCTAGTTAATCATTTAACATACACATTCATACCCTTACTCATACGTATCCGAAGATACGTATTCATACCTTATTTACTCTTACTTCTTTCATACAAATTTTATATAAATGCACTCGCACTTACATACTTTCTTTCATAAGGCCTTGTAATTTACCATAGGCTATTCTATTTCTACCATCACAGATATTATAAGGGTCTGGTCCCTTCTGTCTCAGATATTATTAGGGTCTGGTCCCTTCTGTCTCAATATTATCAGGGTCTGGTCCCTTCTGTCTCATATATTATCAGGGTCTGGTCTCTTTGTCTCCAATAACCGTACCTGTCACGTCACTCGATCATACATTCATTTTCATTTATGCATACTTTACATATCTTTTGGTCATGCACATACGTATATGTACATATTCATTCGTATAAACATTCCATACTAACAATCAATACTTAGTCATACTTATAACATACACATATCATACACTTACCACTTAAGTTAAGTGTATTAACAACTATCACAAAGGAGTATGCATGCAGCCCCAAAAACATAACGAATAAAGGGGCTAAAAACTCACCTGAAGTCGGTTTCTCTCGCCGTTAATAGTAATGCCATTCTTTAGTTGTGCGCGGCTAACTTATAACGCATTACGAGTGTCAAATATCCATTACTACTACTTCTTATATCTAAGTCAATGACACCCTCAACTAACGGGGGTCCGGGGGCAGCGCCCCTGGTAGCGAGGTCTAGGGGCGACAGTCCCTAGCAGGGTCCAAGGGGCAGCGCCCCTGGCTGGGGTTGAGCTGCCAGGTCAGCTCGGAAAAATTTTATTTTCATTAACAGTCCTTTAACAAAAATGCATTAGAAAATGAATTTTATAAAATTTCGCATGGAAGAATTTCGCTTCGCATGGGACTGTTTTGCTTCGCATGGAAGCGTTTCGCTTCGCATGGCTAAGCGAAGCAAAATGCCTGTTTCGCTTCTCATGGCTGAGCAAAGCGAAATGCCTGCCTTTCTTCGCTTTTACCATTTTTAAGCCATTTTACTTCGTGGCTCTTCCTCAGGACCTGATTTTTACTCTTTCCCAACTTTTGACACGTTCTGACCCCATGCACCTGTTCCTGAACCCATCTCTCAAAGTCCAAACACCACCTTTTTATCACAAAGTGCATCCGAGAGGTTATAACTTACCAAGTTTATATTTTTCTTACATTTTACAACCCGATCTATCATTATATCTGTTTGCATGACGATTCTAACCATAAAACTTAACCATTTAAACCGAAACCTACCTTTTGCTTCGGGTTCGAGTTCAGATCCGGACAAATACGTAGATCTGGACGTGATTCTTGTTGTTTGATGATGTCTACACACGAGATTCTTCCCTTTTTTAGCTTGGATTTTAAATCTGAGTGCTAGAGAGAAAGTATGTGTGTGTTTCTTGAGTGTGAGTGTGTGTTTGTGTGTTTGGATGAGAAAGGAAACGAAAAGGAAGTAGTGGTTGGGTTATATATAGAGGGGGTTTCATGGGTCCCACCACCCATTCCCAATTCCTACTTCCCAAACACTTAACACAAGACTACTTTAACGACACACGCTATTAACAAAACTT
>NW_027501864.1:0-61936 GCF_021521415.1 Bidens hawaiensis | reverse complement strand
AATTAAAAACAAAACCTTTCAATTATTAAAAATTATTCTATTAAATTAAAACACCAACACCGCTACCAATAATTTAATAATTAAAACCAATTTGTGTTCCACTTGTCTTCTCCGATGACAACCAAAACCAGAAAACCACCAACACCACTGCCACCAAGTTGCAACTCCGGCTCTATTTTTATGCATTTCACCATTTAATTATGCATCCCAAGCCTCCTTAAACTATTATTTTAACTGGATTCCCAAGCCCAACGGCTCTTCACCGCATTCCCAAGCCCCCTTTACGCCTCTTCCCTCCCGCTACCCCCTCTTGCGCCTGCGTTGTTTTTCGTGCTCGCGCCCCTCTCGCGCCCCTCGGTGGTGTGGTGCTCGCGCCCCGGGGCGCGAGCGGCTGGCCTCACGCGCCCTTTCTCGCGCTCCACACCCCTCAGCCTTAGGCTGAGGGGTGTGGGGGGCGCGAGAGGGGGCGCGAGTGGGGGCGCCAGCCAATAATATTGTGACGTGTGGCAGAGAGAGAAACTTGATAAGATGGGTGTTGGTTGTGGTGCTCGCGCCCCGGGCCATGGTGTGGAGGGGCGCGAGCGGTTTTTTTTTATTTTTTTATAAATGTATTAAAAAAACGTATTATTAAAAAAACTCATAAATTATTTAAAAAAACACACATTAATTAAAAAAACACATAAATTATTTATGTAGATTGGTCATTTCACCATTTAATTAAAAACAAAACCTTTCAATTATTAAAAATTATTCTATTAAATTAAAACACGAACACCACTACCAATAATTTAATAATTAAAACCAATTTGTGTTCCACTTGTCTTCTCCGATGACAACCAAAACCAGAAAACCACCAACACCACTGCCACCAAGTTGCAACTCCGGCTCTATTTTTATGCATTTCACCATTTAATTATGCATCCCAAGCCTCCTTAAACTATTATTTTAACTGGATTCCCAAGCCCAACGGCTCTTCACGCATTCCCAAGCCCCCTTTACGCCTCTTCCCTCCCGCTACCCCTCTTGCGCCTGCGTTGTTTTTCGTGCTCGCGCCCCTCTCGCGCCCCTCTCGCGCCTCGATGGTGTGGTGCTCGCGCCCCGGGGCGCGAGCGGCTGGCCTCACACGCCCTTTCTCGCGCTCCACACCCCTCAGCCTAACATATTGCTCAAACTGCTTTTTTAAATTAGAAATTCCTCTTGTGGCAGCAGTTATAGAACTTTTTTTTAGAAAAATTACGCATTTTGAAGTGACTTTTAACAGAAAACATATATTTCAAAGGTTTAAGGAGTTTCTTCTGCTGTAACCGGCAAACGAAAACAAAAACAAAAACAAAAACCGCAACCTTCAGCTGGAGTCGGCTCCGAATCGACTAGCAACTTCTCCGGTTTCGATAACCTTCTAGGTTTTGAATGTATAGATTTGAACTTGAACCTGGTTACAATATGAAGTCAAGAACCGTCGATGTTACAGGTCGCTGGTCGCCACTCTCGACTCTAGTTACAATCTCATGTTGAGATTCGTCGGCGCTTCTGGTTGCAGGTTGCCGGAGAATGCGTTGCCGACGTTGATGGTTGGTGGAGAAGAGGAAAATTGATGGGCACTAATTAAACCATTCTTGTTAAAATGTTCTAACGTGTTGGAGAAGAGGGGAAGAGCGGTGGTGGTCATATCTGGCGGCGGTATTGAAGTGGCCGAAAGTAGGTCGGAGAAGATAACACTATTAAGACATAAATACACATTTTGTCCTTTAAACATAGCTGATTTACGAAGGTCTTTTAAAAAGTTTACATTCAGGCGGTTTCATTTATTTGACATGTTTCCATGCTTTTCGTCCTTTAAACAAACTGACATCCTGGAAATCCGTTAAGTGGCAGCATGTGCCAAACATGTGATGGCATTTATGTCTTTTTACCCAATATAACTCGATTTTATTTAAAAAAGTTACAACAAAAAATAAACGATATTTTAAATCCTATCTCTCACTGCTTTCCTTTTCTTCAAAACCCTTCCTGTTACCAGTCTTTTCCTCTCGTCTCCGGCGATAGTCACTCCAACTCCGGCGAACCGTGTGCAATGGTGGTTGCCGTGGCCGGATTCTAAATCTGCCCGGAAAATCGAACAAAGAATAGGGAGATATAGAACAATCACGGCGACGGTCGAACCCAACTCATCTTTGGAGGTTCATATTTGCAAATTTGAATCGTTCTCTCTTTCGGGGAAAACAAACGAGGACCAGATCTCACCGGAATAACGAACGGGTGGTGAAAGTGTGAAACTAAGACTATGTGTAGTGGAGGGTTACAAAGTGGAGGGATTTTTGACATGTTACAAAATGGAGGGATTTTTGACACGTGGTCAAGGGGGCGATATGTAGCCAACAAATCGCCCCACCCCCAATACTTGATCGCCGCGTCAGCATCTCCATCACACAAGCCGGCAACAAAGGTATGTCGCCCCCCAACTTATTGCTCGAATTCGTCCCGGGGGGGGGGGGGGGTGTTCTCGCCCTTCGTCGCCCAAATTCCTTACCATTTGTCGCTCACTACACGTGGCCTAATGAAGGGGAGGGCGAACTTGGGAAGAGAGGGTACTAACCGGAAAAGTATACAACATAACATGGTCTCCATTTTGATGTTCAAGAACAAGACTGGGTTGTGCTACATTGGATATTAATTCTTTCATTTTTTTCGGTTAAAAGTTAAATTAAATTTTGTTTTTTAAAGCAAATAGATCAAATGACTAAAATGCCCTCACATGCCTGACACATGGCAAAGGTTAATTGAAAAACTTAACATCTGTTAGTGTAAATGACTAAAAACGAGGCACTTTGCTATTTAAAGGATACCGCCTAAAAGTAACTTTTTAAAAGACAAAATTTGTATTTCTGTCTTAATTGAAAAACTTAGCATCCGTTAGTGTAAAGGACCTGATCCGTAAATCAACTATATTTAAAGGATAAAATTTGTATTTCTGTCCACTATTAATATAACTTTGTTTTTATGTTTTAGACTTAACTGTGTGATTGTGCATGTGTTATAGATATTGCATGCATGATCCCTAAACTTAACTAATTATAAACTTAATATTATTATTATTATTATTTAGGGTACTTTAGTCATTTTACATCGAATTGACTGGAAAGTTTAACGGTGTTAGCGGGTTAGGATCACCATAGTTTCAAAATTCATACCTCTAAACTACCTTAGTAATATGTTTATAGTTATAAGGATCAAATTTGTAATTAATTAAATTTAGGGATCAAGCTTGCATTTACAAACTATAGGGACCAATCATTCAGTTACTTCTTTGTTTTATTAACTTATTAGTTGCAAGGGACATTTTAAGTAGGGGTAAATAAGTAATTTTGTATGAATATAGGAAATATGTAGTTTGTTTTAGGTTGGAGATGTATGTAGTTGATGATGTTTAATAAGGAAAAATATATAAAAATTCCTAAAGACGTTAACAAAATCTTTTGATAAAAAGCTTATATTTTATATATAAACTTTAATTTGTTTATAAAATAAAAAAGTAAAAGATATTTTAGCATTAAGAATAGTTTTATGACTAAAAAAACAATATTGGGGTTAATATAAATATTTAACCCCATGTAATCAAAAGGATAAGAAATTAAGAATTAATTTAAAATTTGCTTGAACAAATTACTAATTCTTTTGAAGAGGATGGGGTATATTAATTAATATAGGTAGGATGCATGACTTTCAAATTTACATGACAATATTGATGTTATCTTATGTGACAGGTTGCATGATTTTATTATATGACAAATATTTATCACATAAAATTAATTCCTGTTTATTGTACCGGTTGAGAATTAAAATGAATTATATATATATATATATATATATATATATAAAAAGCAAATGTCGGCTCACTCACATATACTGTTCAACTTTTGTGCAACTACTCAAGCATGAGATACAAGATTTTAATGCTATATTTGTTACGACTTCTTAAAGATAAGGTACAATCCAATAAGGTGGCCAACACATAGGCTGAATTGTCCACCTAAGGTTTTAACACACGTTACCCCCTCCACGTAGACCGATCTTTACATCTTGCTCAGACAGCTTAGTTTTTTAGTTTTTATATCTAATTTTGTATCTCAGAACACGTCTTCTCTGCTATGCTTCCAAATAACGGTTGAGGTTTGTTTCAATTCTTTAATGTAAATATTTGTATTTCTGTATTCTTGGCCATTTTATTTATTCCTTATTTGTGTGTATCAAATTTGTAATAGGAAGCTATAATTTGTAGTAGGGTATGTCTTTCTCTTTTTAATGATGGGATTTTACATATCTCCTCTTGCTAACACTGTAAATTACATATTTTTCCAAGAAAAAAATTAGTCACACATTTCCAATTTTTCATATTAAATTACCCTTTTACCCTAGTTTAAAACGTATAAGTTACAACTATTAAATTAAATTATCAATCAATCAATCAAACATACCCCAGTATTTCCCATCACAAATAGCCTAGGCTATCATAAGTAGGGTCTGGGGAGGGTGGGATGTAGGCACACCTTACCTCTATCCCTAAAGATAGAGAGGTTGGTTCCGGCGAGACCCCAACTCAAAAGTAAATAGATATACAGATAATATTTATATATATATATATACACACACACAATCAACTATAGTACTATGATATTAGTATGTTTAATTCAACATTTCACTATAGGTAAACTAAAAACACAACACACGGTAGAATTTAGTAAATAATAATAAGTAGAAAATAATAATTATAAAAGTAGAATTAATAGTAAGAACGATAATAATACTAACAACAACCACAACACCCACCACAATAGCAATAGCAAAAGGGATAGTAATAATAATAACCCGTCATTCTAAAGGTCTTTAACCTTAATTTTACGTCTCCAAGAACTCCTATCCTCAACCATGTCCTCAGAGAGGTGCAACTCTAGCAAATCATGCCTAATCCTCTCATCCCAAGTCAATTTGGGTCTACCTCTACCCCAAACGAAACAAGTAAAAATATATTATGACAGAAATACAAATTTTGTCCTTTAAACATAACAGATTTATGGATCAGGTCCTTTAAAAAGTTTAATTTCAAACGGTATCCTTTATATGACATGTTTCTTTGCCTTTTGTCCTTTAAATTAATTGTCATCCAATTCCTTCATTAAATCTTGACATGTGCAAGGTATGTGAGGGCTTTTTAGTCTTTTTACCTCTAAAGGACTATTCCTATAGCATAATTAAGCCATGGACTATATATGTAATTTTTGTATATGGGACCCACCAGACAACCATTTTCCAATACGTACCCAACCAACCCTATCTTCTTCAATATTCAAAAGAGAAAATTCTCAAAATAGCCCTTTTTACAGAGAGAAATCCCAAAATAACTCATTTTTCCTGATAATTTTCAAGAATTTGAACTTGGGAGATACATTGGAAAAAGATAAATATTATGCGGGAGCAGGCCAAAGGTTTAAAGAAATGTAGGGAGCAGACCAAATATGGGATAATATTGAAGGTAAAGTCCAAATTATTTTAAAATATTGAAGGAAAAGTTTAAATTTTTTCTAAACTTTTCTTCCCAAAATACAGTCTCACAAGACTTTTTTATTATGTTTCCTACCTGGTCCGTACATATTTTCAAATTCTAGTAAAAAGAGCTTTTAAAATTCGCATTGGGAAACGCATTTCAGAGGCATTTGTTACTAGGAGACGAGATTTTTATATTTCTTTAAAATAATCTTCTTCTTCCATCTTTTATGTTACACACACACTTATACAAACATACATATTAGTTTCATTTGAGAACTCAAAAAAGTTAAGAACTTTTAGGAACACTTAAAAACCAAATATTTTTTTAACTTTTTTTATATATTAACATTATTTGAGACTTGCTTTATCATATTTATAAAAAAAAAATTTGATTGCATATATAAATCACAAATTACACATGTGTAAAATTTATGTGATAAAAATTTACAAATGTGTAAAAAAACATAGATATGCATAAAAAAAACTAATTTTCATAATTGTAATCGTAAATATAGTTGTCAAAACTGATAAAACTACACTTAAATAACATCAACATACAAAATTTTTTATAAAAAACGTTAGTTATTAAGAGTTCCTTCAAGTTCTTAACTAATTTAAGAGTTCTCAAATGATATTAATCCCATATGTGTTTATATATATATATATATATATATATATTCCGTACACACACACACATATATATAGGATTAAGTTCAAAAGAGAAATCATATATATTTTAGTGAGAAATGAAAGAAGTAATTTCAACCAATCAAATATTTTCATTTCTATATTTAATTAAATGAAATGGTATAATAGTAAAGATTGTAATTGTTATATATGGTAACTATTAATGTCTTTAAAAAATTTATGTTATTAATTTATCCCTTTGCTAACAAAGTACAAAATCATTAGTATTATTTGGTTTTGTACGTGGATAATATATGTCAGATTATGTTTTTTTTATTCCTTTTGTTTTAGGTTTAGTTTTAATTTATTATTAGTTAAATAAAAATAACTCAAAATGGTTTATGTTTGTTTATATACTATATATATATATATATATATATATATATATATATATTGATTAAACTACCAAGTACTAAATATATATGTATTCCTAGTGTACACGATTATAAGATTGATAAAGTGTAATATTTGCAAACAACCGACGTAAAAAAATTCACCTACATTTAACAAAAAGTCAACATACACATGAAATTATTTATACACAACCACAAATAACATACCACTACACAACCAGCATATACATACAAATTTTTTTAATAACTTACACAATTTATATGTACTTAGAGATCCAGATTAACATACACATATACAAACTTTTAAGAGCCTACACAATGATTACATATTTTGCGAACTATATTAAGATATACCTACACAAACTTTTAGCAACCTACATAACTAAAATTTTCTCTACATATTTTGGTTGTTAAATCCAAATTTTAGGTATTTGTTTTTTTTAACTAAGTAAGATTTACAAATATGTGTGTGATTGATGGTTGTGAAGGGAAAATTGTTTTTTAGTATGGTTGTAAACTATAATATGGGAATTGCGCACAAGTTTTAAGTGTGTGAGTGAATTTTTACACTATTTGTATATTGGAGATTTTCTTCTATGTAGGTTAATAAATCAAGTTAGATATATACATTTGTATTGTGACGGAGATTCCTTTGATATTTCGTTAATAGTCACGACACATGTCTTAAATCCTACATAGATGTTTATGATTTTACCCGTACACATATGTAACAATTAAATGTAGGAATTTATCAAGTTTATGTAGGATAATATCTATATACAAAAGAACCCCTACACATGTTTACCCATATATATAGGATTATATCAAATTATGTTGGTAAAATAAAACAACAAAATTTATGAATACAGAATAATAAAAATACAAGGTCGTAAAAAAACAAGTAAACACAAAATTGTTTTATCTACAAACAAATTCAAAATTCAATTTTAATTCAAATGCAGACAGTAACTTTAAATTTGAAAAGGGGATGCATGTCAAATTATTCGTTGAGACATCCAACTAATTCTTTGTTTTTTAGTTTCCTAAATTGAGTTTACAACCAAAATACGAAACTGCCCTTTTAATATTAAAGTCAATTAGTATGAAGAGTTATTATTTACAACATTGCCATTTTAATTTATGACCAACAAAATCAATGACTCAGATTCATTTATCACACTTCTTACTATAAATTCACTTCTCTCCTGAACCATCCCCTATATATATATATAAGAAACTTATACATATATGTACATACATACATACATATATGTATGTATGTATGTATGTATGCATGCATGTATATATATATGTATATTTAATGATTGATGAAGAACAAAATACCCTGTAAAATTATACGATCTGGACGCACAAGGAAGGAAACACAAAAATCTCATCTCCTAAGAACAAATGCCTCTTAAATGCGTCTCTCAAGATGAATTTTTAAAAAGCTCTTTTTCCCAGAATTTGAAAATATGTACGGGCCAGGTAGGAAACATAATAAAACAGTCCTGGGAGAGTGTATTTTAAGAAGAAAAGTTTAGAAAATAATTTGAACTTTTCCTTCAATATTTTAAAATAATTTAGACTTTACCTTCAATATTATCCCATATTTGGTCTGCTCCCTACATTTCTTTAAATCTTTGGTCTACTCTCTCATAATATTTATCTTTTAATGTGCCTCCCAAGTTCAAATTCTTGAAAATTATCAGGAAAAAAGGGCTATTTTTGGACTTGTCTCTCTAAAAAGGGCTATTTTGGGAATTTTCCCCGTAAAATACTTGTACCCAACCAACCCCATCTTCTTCAATATCCAAAGCTCAAATGGCTCCTAATTGTTCATCAAAACCCAGCTAAGAACAAGATCCATCCTCAATTAAAGAACAAGACCAAAATCTACAACCCTTAAACCCTAATAAGTAAATATCAGCACTTGGAGCAATTACTTCAACGACCAACCACTTGATTCCGACTCCGTAAAGCTCAGTGTCCACCCCCTTCTTTTACTACGTGGAACGAACGCAACCACTACACCGCCGCTGATGCTTTACCTTGGAACCACAATCGCTACCCTCGATGGTTTGAGTTTGCTACTTGTCGTCACTCGAGTTGGTCTGCCTTGAAGGATGGCCGGAAAAACAATGGCCTTGAAGGTTCTAGGATTTTTGTGGGTATGTGTTGTTAGTGCTTTTGTGGTTTGTGAGTACTTGAAGGTAGAAATAAGATGACAGTATAGAATTAGCCGATGCATGTAGGGGTGCTCTTTGGGTTAGTTTTTTTGGTTTCGGGTTTTTCGGCTCGGATTCTTCGAGTTTCAAAGTTTTAAATCCAGACTCGGAACTTAACCCAAATCTCTCACGGTTTCTTCGGGTTTGCTTAATTCGGGTTTGGTTTTTTCAGGTTGGGTTAACCAGATTCGAGTATCCTAGGAAAAAAAACTACATTGCTAAATTTAAATGTAACATATTCTTTTTTACTAGTAATGTAAATAAACCAATAACAATACAAAATAAACCAATAAAACATCCTAAAAAGAATAAATTTTGACAAAGTTAAACCATAGTAAACAAGACTGACATAATCATCTTCAGTATGCCGTGATTAAAGTGTTGGATTATAGTTGCTTTTAGTCATAAATTGAAACATTAATGAAGATAAACAATCGATTCATAATAGGTGGAATGAGAACAGTCGATGTGGACTAATTTCTAACAGTGACAGCATCTAAGGCTTAGTCTATAATACCTAAAAATATATATTGTTTTATAACTAAAAATTTATTCTGGTTGACCCGAAACCTAGAATTCGAACCCAAGAACCAACCGAATTACTTCTGTTCGGGTTCGGGTTAGACTTTTCTCGGGTTCGGGTTTCTCGGGTCAGGTAAGTTCGGGTTGGGTTTCGGGTTTCGGGTAAAAGTGACAGCCCTAGGTGCATGAATAATACCTATAAATGCCCTTCCTTAATGTTGTGTTCCCGAGTTAAATTAAGGAGAGAAAGGAAAAGAATTCATCTCCTTTCCTTTCCTTTCTTTTCATTTTCACTTCCATAACTCATTTCCTTTCCTTTCATTTCATTTCCTTTTCTTTCCTTTCCATTCAATTCTTTCCAATTTGGAAAGAAATCAAACCCACTCATTTTACCCTCTTTTTGCCTTATCTTTCTTTTCCTTTCCTTTCTTTTCTTTCCTTAAATGAAACTTGGGAACACAACATTCTACATCTTTCTCTTCATTTCATTTCCTTTAATGAGACTCGGGAACACAGCGTAAGACCTTTTCTTTCAATCTGTATTTTTCTTTCTTTATTTTGTTTTTAAGTTACTTCTGTTACTATTCTTTTTATTTTTTCAATCATCAATTCCGTAAGGAAAACCAACCAAGTTGATGTAATTATCTTGCTAATAATTAGGATATGTGTAGTGGAGGGGCTATAAAATTGGGTGATTTTTGACATGTGATGCCTAGTCAGCAAGTGAAAAATTTTTGTTTTAAAGGGGTAATAATGGTGTTGTAGCATAATATACATATATGTATACATATATATTACACACACAACAAATTAAAAATTTTTATTTCCAAACACTAAAACCAGGCAACAAATAGATGTAGCCCCCCCCCAAATCGCCCGAATAACACTTGGGGGCGGTGTTCAAGCCAGAATTCGCCCACTTTGTCGCCCACTACACATACCCTTATGAAATTCTTTCTTTCTTTTCTATAGAATGGCGAATATTTTAATCATGTCGTATGTGGGATTTGAATCAAAAACCTCCAAACCTAGGTGTTCTTAATGGCTTTGCCACCACCAACCCCATTACAAATTTCTAATAGTCACTATCCTTGTCAAAGGCTTCGTGTTCTAGTCAAACTGTAGAACATGTCTCACTTTTTTTTTTTTCTGTGGGTGATCTTTTTGATCTGCAGATTTGCTTGGAGGATGGTGCATGCTCTTGGTTTGCAGAACTGTGTCAACAACCATTAGCCAAGATTAGTGTTCCTATTCAAAGATTTATGTGTGAACACTGAACAATTTTCAAATAGGCCGTTTAAATGTCCAACAAGTTAATGCAATAAAATTATTTGACTGTTTCAAAATGTAATCCCTAAGTTTTCTAAACCCAAAGACCGGTTAGAAGACTTGATGTCTTTTATTTTCTAAGCAAAATTAAAATGCAGTCTCTCTAAACCCAAAATAAGGGTTAGAGGACTCTTTTTTCTTCCCTTTCCTTGGTCGTCTTTTTTTATTTTTTTAAACAACAAAAATTCCAATTTTACCTTGCAACATTTGCAAGGGTTTAAGCACACAACCTCAGATTTGTGAGTGGAGACACCATGCCACAATCTCACATTCATGTGAAAGCTTTTTTTTGATCAATCAAACGTATGGTAATTAAAGTTGGGCGGATGCTTAGATGGAATGGACCTGCTAATGCCCAAAGTCCGTACCGCAATATGATATTCCTCCCTAAACAAAAGAATCAAAACCCTCCACATCCATGATGGATTTAGAGATTGTACTTTTCTAGTTAGTCCATAAGGATTGGACACCCATATGCCACGACCATGCAACATGAAATGCAGAAAAAACAAAACAAGTCACACCTACAAGAAATAAATGTATTCCCCATGACTGGTATCAGGGCCGGCCCTTGGGGGTGGCAGGGTGGTCGACGGTCATATGCTCGACACCCTGCTAGGCCCGATTTTTTTTTTAAAATTATATGTATTTTTATTAAAAACAATATGTATATTTAATATTTAAATATAATTACATAGCCACTAGCCTCATTTGAGACATGTTTAACTTTTTTTTATACAAGCCAAATTATAACCAAGCAAGCCCATAAAAAATTAAGCTGTTTAAACCCAACAAAATAATCCTTTTACTTAAGGCTCAAAAAAATTTTCGCCTTCAACCCAAAAGTTTGTTTGCTTTATCGCAGCCGGCCCTGACTGGTATATGGATCTCTCTATGTAGCTGCCTTTGGCTTTACTCTTGTTGGCAATGGCCATATGCCCGACACTCTGCTAGGCCCGATTTTTTTTAAATTATATGTATTTTTATTAAAAACAATATATGTATTTAATGTTTAAATATAATTACATAACCACTATCCTCATTTGAGACATGTTTAACTTTTTTTTATACAAGCCAAATTATAACCAAGCAAGCCTATAAAAAATTAAACTGTTTAAACTCAACAAAATAATCCTTTTACTTAAGGCTCAAAATTTTTTTTGCCTTTGGCCCAAAAGTTTGTTTGCTTTCTCGCAGCCGGCCCTGACTGGTATATGGATCTCTCTATGTAGCTGCCTTTGGCTTTACTCTTGTTGGCAATGGCCATATGCCCGACACTCTGCTAGGCCCGATTTTTTTTAAAATTATATGTATTTTTATTAAAAACAATATATATATTTAATGTTTAAATATAATTACATAACCACTAGCCTCATTTGAGACATGTTTAACTTTTTTTTATACAAGCCAAATTATAACCAAGCAAGCCCATAAAAAATTAAACTGTTTAAACCCAACAAAATAATCCTTTTACTTAAGGCTCAAAAATTTTTTCGCCTTTGACCCAAAAGTTTGTTTGCTTTCTCGCAGCCGGCCCTGACTGGTATATGGATCTCTCTATGTAGCTGCCTTTGGCTTTACTCTTGTTGGCAATGAGACAATGGATTAATTCCTACACCTATTGGCTCAGATTCCTTCCTCCTCTAGTCCGAATCAATATGGCTCCTCTTAATTTTGTGACGCCTTTGACCCAAAATCATCCAGATAGCTGCCTTTACTTTTAGATTAGTCGAGGAAAGCTTATGAAGTATACTAAATTAGATTAAAAGTGGTTCAAGAGTGGTTTTATGTAATCAATATACTTTTTTAATAAGTTTTGAAATGGGTGGCTCGAGTTGATTTTCAATAACATTTTCTATTTATTTCATTTATAAATAAACTACATCACTTTTGATTTTTTATATGTACAAAATTCAACCAACTTGAGTACTTCAGCCGCTTGAGATAAAAGAAGTGTTTTAGAAATCGGACTGTACCGGCTGTCCAACAGGGAACCACGAAAGTCAGCTGTCCGGTTACAAGCCAAATAAACTGAAAAATAAAATTCGCAAACTAGTAAAATTTGCTTTGAAATTACAAACAAAAAAAAAAAACAACAGAAAAACTAGTCATAATTAAATAATTTTAAAACTGAGTAGTACAATAATTTATGCACTGTCTAATAATAAGTTTGATGCACTATATTTTACAATTATTTGCTTCATCTTTGATTTCTCGCTGAAGAAATGTGGGCTGAGATATAATTTTCATTTAAACCTTAAAATGACAAGTGACACAAAGATAATCCAATTAGGTGACAAGTGACCCAACCTATATATATATATATATATATATATATATATATATATATATATATATATATATGGGAGATTTCAAATAAGAACCCCTTTGAGTTTTAAGAACTCAGTGTAACAATTTTTTTTTACATATACGTAATATATGTAGGTTACATATACGTAAAAAAATTACAGAATTTTTTACGCACCGAGTCGACTTATTACATATGTGTAACGGACGTTTAAAGTTGTGTAATCATTGTACATAGTTATTCTCTCTCATGTTTGACTTTTTTACCAGATTTAATCTCAACCACATATTCCAATCAATTTAATTAAATGTGTGGCCTAGAATTGAGTTCTTAAGACTCAACATGGTTCTGAAAAAACCCCTCCCCTATATATATATATATATATATAAGGGATGGTTCAGTGTAGAAATCATATTAGTGTGAGAAGTGAATCATAACCATTTATTAGGAATGATCTATGGACCATATTGATTATGGCATTATTGTAATTATTGATTTAAATGTCTTTTAAGAAAAAGGGGCAATGCTATAATTTTATTCCAACATTATAGTTCATTCCAAAAAACCCAAACTGGAAACTTGAAATCTGCCTTACGATTTGAAGGTTATGTTTTTGAAGCAAATCTTGAGGCTTCGCTGTTACCGCTAGCGATTGCAGGTAATTTTGGGTTTTTGTTTACAAAAATTTGAAATTGATTAGGTTATGGTCAATACACTCTTAAGGATTTGAAGGTACGCCTGTCTCATTTGGTGTTGTTTGTGTCGCCCAAAAAATTGTCATATATCATTTATCTCAATTGTAAGTCTAGGAATGTGTTTTCTTTTATGAGGCAAATAATACCTGTAATTATGTTATCGATAACAACCCATTTACTATAACAAGTGATAATGAGATTACACTAGAGGGAACAACTTTGTGACAATGCAATCCCAACAATAGCTGCCTGTAGGCGCCACTAATTTGTTTATGATGCATATTTGAATTTGTTGTTTTTTATGTGATTGTGATGCAGGGTTTATTTAGCTATAATGAAATTGATTGATTTGGCATTTAACTTCTCAATTCTTTAATTTTGTAAACATGACTGGAAAACACTGCAAATGGTGTTGATCTGAAATCTCAAAAAAAGGCCCCCAGATCATGGGATACTGATCGGGATTGTCGTTTCACCTGTAGTGGCATCACTTGCCCTTTTTGTTTTGTTTTTATGTTGATATCTTGGAGGCAAAGAGCAGAAATCAGAGTCTAATTTTGAAGAAAAGGACGAGAAATCTGTTGTTGACATATGCCCGGGCCATTCATCTGGTAATTTATCTCACTGGTTCTAAGAAATCATTGCATAACTTATGAGTTATGACTAATGGGTGGCAAAACGGATGGGTTGGATGGGATGATGGGTAAAATAGGTTCATGAAATTCAGTGTTTGAATAAATATAACATACTTTATACGTTCATGTAACCCATAAAAACACATCATTACACTTTAATTTAAACGTGATTTATATAATGATGATTACGATTACTATGTTAAGTGTTTTTTTAAATTAAACGTGATTTATCTTTTGTATGGTTATATTAAATGTTTGTGGTTAATAATGTTGTTTTATATGTTAAAATTAATAGCTTACCTGGCTTGATTTTGAAGTTCAAGGTATTTATGTGAAGGCCTAGGCCATATATATAAAATTGAACTGGTGATCTGATGACTGTCTATGACAGTCAACTGTAGAAGGAAGCTGCAAATGGTAGACGAAATATATTATTTATGTATATAATGTTTTAGGGTGTACATACCAGGGGGGATCGATATAACTTTTGTGACGTTGGCATGGGCCAGTGAATTTCGAAACAACATGGGTAGATTACAAATGTTAGACGAAGTAGATATCGCAAAAATGCCATACATGAGAATGGTTGTGAAAAAGACCAAGATTTTGCACGCCTGCCCTATTGTTGATTCCTCATGTAGCTTAAGTCATGAGGACTTCAACTCTTCAAGATTGCAATTTTTTTATAAACAAGTTAAAGTAACCAATACATAGCAAATGTAATCGAAACAATCCGTGCAATACAAATTATGTACAAAAAATTAAATTAACCTTCTTTGAACATTTCTTCTCTTATGATTTTTGTTACTGTGTTTGGTTAATTAATTTGTGACTATGGGAAGTATTTCTTTTTGATGCATTTTTCCTCTCTTAAAAATTTCATATTTTTCCTGTACATCTAAATTTTAGTAAAGTGTCAAATGAGTCTAGAGTCAACTTGGCTCTTTGGGTTATTGGGCTGGGTTGAAGTTATAAGGACGCACGTGGGGTCAGTGGAAATGTGGAATTGTTGATACCGGTAAGAATCCCAAGGGCCAAGAGCAATTTGATGAATTTAAGTACAGGAACATGAGTATTCAAGTTAGGAGTGAAAAGTCAGATTTTCTGGTTCTTAATTTATGAATCTTAAGATGGTCAAGGGCATGTTAGGGATGTAAATAATAAAGCTATGAAAGGTAAAAGTAAGCATTGCATTAGTCAAAGTCAACTGTGCAAAAGTCAACCGTACAAGTCAACCGCTGAATGATTCTGTAACTGATGAACGATGTATGCTACCTCTTTTCATGTAGGTTGCTGCGATTAGATATATATTATAGTCTGTTACATTGATTATAATTTTTTAGCATTTGGATTATTTCAACTGAGATTAATAGGTATATAGTTTGTTTGAGTTGGAGTTTATAGCTGGGCTCTTGGATTGAGATATGTATGTTTATGGTTGCAGACTTGGAGTTTAAGTTAGTTTGTGGTTACTATGTTTGTATGTGTTGAACTAAAAGCAAAAATAAACATTTAAAAAAAATTGAGATGTGTATAACAGAAACTCCACCGATCTGGTCGAGTCTTGAATTTCTCATTTGGTTAATGACAAAACGTCAAATGAGGAGAGGGCTTGCTAAAAGAAAAGGCAACACCTAGATACTTTTATTAAAATTATTAATATATATAGAGAGTTGCATACTTTTATTAAAATAGATTGTCATATAAAATAGATTGTTATATACAAAAGAATCTATACCAAGGGTGTGTTTCTCATTTCAGTGCTCGCCCTTTGAATCGGGCCTTTAGTCTTTTGATTAGAGTAGAGGTTTCGGGATTCCTTATTTTACCTCCTTATCACTTTTTATTAAGTTAATAAGTTATAATAGTGTAACTTATGAAACTTTTCATCTCACAATATAAACAATCCTAAACACCTTATTACTTTTCAAAAAGTTAATAAGTTATAAGTTGGTGAAAATAAGCAATCCCAAACACCCCCCCAAAATGTATGTATGGCACCTTTTGACCTGTGAACACGACTAATCCAATGCGCTTGCGAACCACAAGAGTTAGGCCATAGAGCATCAAATGAAAGTCGAAGTTAGAACCTAATCCTTGATGAACCACAAAGTCGTGTTGTAGTGAAAAAGTAAAGATAGAAATTTGCATATCAAGACGATGAACATTAAAGATGCCTATATTGTCAAACTTTTGTAAGAATAAATATATGGATATATATATATATATATTTATGTATGGCCATCATTATCATTTATATAATAATAGATCAAAATAATTAAATTATACCTTATTATTATATTAGCTAAGTAATTGTTGATGGACCATATTACCATTACTTGCTAATCAAGGGTTTCCCCTTGGGTATATATAAATACATGGAAGAGATTAATTAACATCATAAGAAAAACCTAACTCTCACATTAAGAAATTCGTGACCCCTATATCTCTCCATAATTCAGTTTCCTCAAGAACCCTAATCCCCATCACTAACATACATCCTAAAGGGGAACTCGACCAAGCTGACTATCATGTCGTCTACATCCTTCTTTGGACGGTTACTACTTCCCCTACTGTAACAGGTATGTTTTACTTATGGGTTTATTATAACATTCATGTTTTCTATTACATATGTGAAGAACTGATCAACATGTGGTATCAGAGCGATGTTATGTTTTTCCTAAATCTGGATCTAAATCGGAAAACATGAAACTAAAATCTGATAAACCTGAATTCTGTTTAATTATTTTGTTATCATTAAATTCTTATTAACTTATTGAAATCTGGTTATACATAAACTATTTAAAAATAATGTTATAACCAATTTCACATTAAGTATCTGTTAAAAACTTTATGTTTTTTTTTTCGGTGGTGTTCTTCGTGTTCATCATGAGTTTTTCGAAAGATATTACATATTTTGGTTAAAATTCGGATTATGATTATGTTTTTCCTAAAATAATTGAATAAACAAATCTTCAAAGATTTTAAATTTTGAATAATTATGGAATCTATAAATTTCAAAATTAAAACAAATCTTGAAGATAAAATTAATCGCTAAAGAATTTGAACCAAAATATGTTTACCTTAAATAATTTGGATTTAGTTAAAAACGAGATCTCATTAAAAACCGAAATCTCATAAAACCGAAAACATGATAAAAACCAAAAACTCAAGCGTTAACAGAGAACTCATAATTTCCGAGATCTCATAAAACCGAAAACACAATAAAAACCGAAAACTCAAGTGTTAATAGAGAACTCATATCTCATAAAACCGAAAACACAATAAAAACCGAAAACTCAAGTGTTAACAGAGAACTCATACTTTCGATACGCAGTACAGTTGGTTTGCTATTAATTAATGTTTTGTAAGACACTTATAATATAAATATATATTTATTGATTTTACAAAACATAGAAAGGCTTAAACTTGAATAAATTGTTGATGTAAACTTCTGCTCAAAGGTGATGTATTACATCTAGCATATCATTCAAGTCTTAATACAAGCTGTGTTAGTTTAGCCTAACATGATTTAAATGTATCGCTTCTGCCCAAAGGTGATGAGTTACATTTAATTCAAGCAAAACTAACTCGTGCATAATTAAAATGATTGTTTCACTTCTGCCCAAAGGTGATGTGTTAGAATTGTTTTGCACATATACTTAAATAAAATTTAATTCTGTCCAAAGGTGATTTATTTTTTGTTTAAGTAGAACTTTTAATTTAAGTTGTCTATTAGTTTGATGTTAATAATAGACATATCACATCTTCAACAAAATATAATGATCCTCATAATTAATAATCCTTCATTAATCTAATGATTATTTTAATTAATCTATCTTATTTTAAATATCCTATTACATTACTCACTATAATTTTCTTCCTAGAAATTACTCTCATTCAAATCATCCACTCTAATTTCAAACCCAATATTTTTTGCCTCATAAAGAGTTTCATTAACTTTGCTCTTCTTATTTTTATTATTTCTCAAGACATGACCATCAAATTGCTCCTTCTAGTAATAGTAATAAAGAAGAAACCTAGAGCATGATAAATGAGATGAGTCAAACATAATGTCTCTTATGATAATTAATAAACTCATGCTATCAAATAGAGTTATTCTAGATTTAGTTTTCCCTAAAACTAATCTAATATCTAGAAAATAATCAAAATAACTCATAAGATGCATGCATTTCTTCTAAATTCTAACTATAAGGTTAAATGGCATTATTGAATACATCATAATGTACAATATCATGACATGATCCATAAAATTAAGGGCTTACACATGAAAATAAGTATAATTTTTCCAGTACATTATACACTAAATTTTTCAATAGTACAATTTGATGCCTTAAGAATCAACTATAACACTCAGAAGTACCAAAGGAAAATGAGTGTGTTGATCAGCAACATATGTACAAGAAAAGAAATACCTAGTACTGGAAAATAAGATGTTATTCAACTCACCACCACTTAAACCTAAGAGAGCACAATTCTAAGGTTCATAGACAAAATACAAGTATAACTTCTAGTTTTAAGTTCTCTAAAGAGAAGCCTCACTGCATATATATGTCATTTTACTAGGCATAAGCAACGAGATTTTCCATAATTTAAAAGAACTGTTAGCTAAAATCAGTAGTCACATATTCATGATATTTAAGTCTGCTAATTCTATATTCCAATTAACACATGATAGGTTGATTCTAGTTCTTTATATGTTTCCTTACCAAAAATCAACGAATAACTAACATGAGTGTTGGTGACAAAATTAAATGTTCAAGTTATCATAAACCATAATAAACTGTTCTAGTTATGCTTTAGAATACCTTATGAATTCTGGTGTTTAATCAGTATTTAGTATCAATACTTAAGCTGCGTTATGACAGTTTTGAGGTTTGCATAGCCAACATAAAGTCACTCTTACATTAAACTCTCATATATTATTTGTTATCAATATTTGGATAGAACTAGATGACACTATAAACTTTCACAACTTTTGTTATCATGCAAATGTGAACTTAACAAAAGACAAATGACACCTATAAACGTCATCCATTGAAGCCAAAATTTCATGAGAAATCATGACATGGTTGATGAGGATGATTTTTCATCTAATCTCATTCTAAGTGATTTTAAAATCATGTGTTAGATGTCATAAACATTACTAGGCTTAAGGAATAAGTATGGGTCCACCCGAAGTTATATTTCACTGACATTCATAGAACTTATTCTAAATGGAATATTCAGACATAATTTATCATTTAACGGCTATTTTCTTGTATCTAATCTATTTTCTATGGTCCACGGTCTTATAGAAATCCATTCATATATACTTAATTTAATATGATTTCTTCTAAATATGTCCCTAAGTTTTTGATGACATATGGACGTTAAGGAAATCAAATCAAGTCTAATATATGAATGAAATGTTCCTGTGTCACGTACATCATTGAAACTTTCCATGTAGCTTTCCAAGAGATTTGAGGATCAGTGGGAGAATTAAGTGTCTTAATCATAACTTGCAAGATTTGCAAGATGTGGGGAGTGAAAACTTGATATTAACTCAATTACACCTCTTGTACAAGACATTGCTCCATCATAAAACTGTTTCATCATAACTTATCTCCTTAGAATTCAATACTACTCTTACAGAAAGTTTCATTGTTACTTAAATGTGGGCATATTTAGATTTCTTACTAAACTAATCCTCACCAAGAGAAACTGCAACCATTTATATTATTAACTTGTTTCTCTATTAGAATCTGTTGGTCTTTAAATATTGACCCTAAGCATGCCAATTTCCTAAAGGTTTCTAAGGTCAGTGGGAGCAGTAAAAGTCCTTATTATGACTTGTTAGAGGTACAAGAGGCTGGGGGAAGAGAGTCATTAAATTTTACTCCGAATTTAACTCCTATTACACCACTTGTACACCATATTGCACCAACTCTTACAGACTTAGAATCATGAAAATGATAGCAACCTAAACAAGAGCTAATCCATAAAACCGAAACTTCTAATAAACCCAATAATTAACTAAGGAGGTCATCAAGATTTTAAAACCTACTAACTTTGATGATTAAATAACCTCATTAACTAAAGTTGAAATGGATGATGAAAAGTTTGCTGATCCTACATCTTCTAGTTAAACCATTAATATCAATCAATCTAGAAGATTGGAATAAAGTTATTATTAGCAATCTAAATTAATTTCTATAAGTCAAAATAATGTTTGGGATTTGGTTGAATCACCTAAGAGTGTTCATAACTAAACTAAATCCAAATACAAAGATTAAGACACTAAGAAGCATGATTGATTATTAAAGGATATATCCAAGAGGGAATAAATCATCAAAGAATCTTCTTACCCTTATTACAAAAGATTTCTTTGAGGATCATCATTGTTCAAGTAGCTTATAATATTCAAGAGCTACATTACATGAACATTTAAACAACTTTTCCTAACAACTGACTTGCATATTTACATGTTCATAAAGCAACTTGAAGTTCTAAACTAAAGGTCAAAGAACACTTAGTCTGTAAGTCAAAAAAATCCATGTATGGGTTAATGCAAACATCAAAATATGATGAAACCTTTTTACAATAATTTTCATCAACAACTATGTGGATCAATGTACCAACCTCAAGATGGGTGGGAGCAACTAAAAACAAACTTGTCCTTATATAGATGACATTATTTTGACAAGCATATGTTGCATAAGTCTAAGTATTGTTTATACATACTTTGATATGATAGATCTCATAGATAGATATCATAACATTATGAGATAAACCCAAAGGGGCGTTAGTCTTGTTCCATAAATTTTACTCTAAATGGGTCCTTACACATGTAACAAACAATATTGCTCTCCTTTAGAGGATAAAAGGGTCACTGAGATTGTTTCCTTATGCTTTCATTAAGTAGAAGCCTTATGTAGGTACAAGTCTATACTCGTTCAGATATTACTCGAATTGTAACACACTAGATATGTCTAGATTAATGTGAAGCATCTGAAAGAGTATTGAAATATATTTAAAGGAAACGAGAGACTATAATTTAAAAGAATAAGTGAGAATTCAAACCAGCTGATTACTCTAAACTTTGTCATATTCAAAAATAAGAAAATATAATTTTCGGGATATATTCTTATGTCAGAACATAATCTATCTCATGGAGGAGTCATAATAAACTGATAACAACAATATAAATTTTAATGACATAATATGTTGATTAAATCTCAACGCAATTGTCAATAAATATTATTGAAAATTTATCATTGGATTCATAAGTTTATTAACTCCATATAAGTTATATATTGAAGACTTATTGTGATAAAGTCAGCTACCATGTTTTCTCAAACAGTAACAGTTCGAGTGGTGCTGCATTAAATTTCGATATGAAATAAATTATTCATTTATGAACGAATTGAGGAAACTAAATTCTCATATCGAATACATTCATGATATGCTTAAGGATCCTATAACTAAAGGTCTATTACCCATAAGTCTTATGAAAGCGCTTATAATAAAAACGGGATTATTTATGACCATGTATACTAGTATATCGTTATATGAATGACTAATTATTAATTTTCCTCACCAGCTTTGATTTTGTATGTCTCTTAATATGTTCTGCATGCGTAATGACATATAGAAAAATTAATATACAAATCAAATATTTGAATGCCTTACTTATAAAATTTTGATCATAATTACTTAGGTTTTAAACAAGGACTGCAGTATGATTAATGGGGTCTTGAGCTAATGTTCAATTCAATGACTGTATTTCTCTGCTCTAGTTTGAGTTTAAAGCTAAAATGAATGTTAAAATCTGCAGACTAATCTAATGCTCATAATAAATGATTATTTGGCCAAGTGGGAGAATGTAAGAATAAATATATGGATATATATATATTTATGTATGGCCATCATTATCATTTATATAATAATATATCAAAATAATTAAATTATACCTTATTATTATATTAGCTAGGTAATTGTTGATGGACCATATTACCATTACTTGCTAATCAAGGGTTTCCCCTTGGGTGTATATAAATACATGGAAGAGATTAATTAACATCATAAGGAAAACCTAACTCTCACATTAAGAAATTCGTGACCCTATATCTCTCCATAATTCGGTTTCCTCAAGAACCCTAATCCCCATCACTAACATACATCCTAAAGGGGGAACTCGACCAAGCTGACTATCATGTCGTCTACATCCTTCTCCGGACGGTTACTCCTTCCCCTACTGTAACAGGTATGCTTTACTTATGGGTTTATTATAACATTCATGTTTTCTATTACATATGTGAAGAACTGATTAATAACTTTAACATTCGAAAAATCAGACGCTGCCTAAAAATACAACCACCCATTTCAGACTAAATAAATAAACCATAAAACATAATGAATAATAAAGGGTATAAAGATTTAGATTAATAAACCTTTCATCAACTTGCACGCAATAAACGATGATGTCAATGTCCCTCAAAAATGTTAAAATACACATCAAAATGTTAAAATCATGGCCATTTGAAATTAAAATACACATAAAAATAAAGGGAAAACAGACTTGGAAATATTACTCTAATAACGATGATTGGAACGTATCATTTGATGGAGATCGGTATACATGAGCTCATAAGTAATGTAGACACCATCAAATGCTATCCTTTCTAGAGTTGAAATATATACATATTAAATCAAAACAAAACTCGAGTGAAAAATAAAACAAATAGTTACAAAATAATTAAAAGAAAACCTAAATAAACACGCGTAACACGCGGACTAAAAGCTAGTATATATATATATATATATATATATATATACATATTAAATCAAAACAAAACTCGAGTGAAAAATAAAACAAATAGTTACAAAATAATTAAAAGAAAACCTAAATAAACACGCGTAACACGCGGACTAAAAGCTAGTATATATATATATATATAACTAGCTTTTGAACCCGTGCATTATACGAGATTTATCAAACGATAAAAATAAAAAAAAGTTTTTTATTTTAATTGTGATTCTCAAAATACTTAATTTAATGTAGACTTAAAGGAAAAACAAACGGGCTAACGAAAATTACTAAAATAACATGGTTTTAGAAACGTCAGGTGTAGATTTGCAAGAAATTTAAAAAATGTGCTAAAGTTGCGTAGTTGGTCAAACTTCAGGTATAGAAATGACACTATGTTATAAAATCCACACTATGTTATAACCCGCTTGACACAATGATTTTGATCCATGACCCATGGATAGCTAGAATGAATGAGATGAAAGATTAAAAATTAGAAGAAATGTAAGTTTAACACCTAAGCCTTAACATTTTCTTTTATTAGTATTGTAAGATAAGATAAGTTGTAAGATAAGATATTATGGATTATGATAATTATTACAAGCTAGTCATTTTAACGACTTTAATAGGTCATCGTATAACGACTTCAATATATTAATAATATTAAACATTGTGATCATTATTACAAACTATTCATTTTAACGACTTTAATAGATCATCATATAATCTGCTAAGACCAATTCAAATCTTATAAATGATGAGTTTACTCAATCAAAGTTGTGTTGGTCAGGTTAAAAGGAACACGTCTAGCTTGACTCTGGGTCAACGCGATAACAAAGAGGTATAGAATATGATGATGGCTCACCCATGCCATGTCAATGTCAATGGAATGAGTCAAGCTTCGAACTTTTAAGTCCATCAACAGAAATAGTTGCATGAAACCAGGTTATAATATAAAAATTGAAGATCAAATAAACCTCAAAGCATGAAAGATCAGGTACAAGAGATGATCAAATACAAGATGAAGGACTTAGAAACATATAACTATAATAAGTGTGATAAGATTAATAAAGCTTTTATAAAAATGTATTTTTGAGCTATTAATGATTTGAGTTGTTTGAGGACAAAATGTCCATTACGGTAGGAAAACGCTGGAACACGGTCCCTCTTAGGCTGAGGGGTGTGGGGGGCGCGAGAGGGGGCGTGAGTGGGGGCGCCAGCCAATAATATTGTGACGTGTGGCAGAGAGAGAAACTTGATAAGATGGGTGTTGGTAGTGGTGATAGCGCCCCGGGCCATGGTGTGGAGGGGCGCGAGAGGGGGCGCGAGCGGTTTATTTTTTTATTTTTTTATAAATGTATTAAAAAAACGTATTATTAAAAAAACAAGAAATTATTTAAAAAAACACACATTAATTAAAAAAACACATTAATATATAAAAAAAAATTAAAGTACTAAAGAAAAACATTATTCTTATTATTCGGCTTCGTCTTCTTCGATCAACCTCTTCCGGATACGTTCCTTTTGTTTTTCCATCAGCATTTGGTCGACCGGATTTAGGTGGCTGAAGTCTCTTGCAAGGAAGTCCAAATCTCTCATTCTTTTTTTTTTCCTTTTTGTCAATAGAGACCACCTCCATGGTTTTGTTGAATTTATTGAGGGATTCAACAAGATCGTTGATGTTTACGGCTTCCCCCTCAGCCGGTTTTTTCCCCCTGGCGTCCCTTCCCAATGGCCGCCTCCTCGGCGGTGAAGACGTTTCCTCCCCCGCAACGTTTAGGTCGAATCCAACCCGGCAATCCGACCCGGCGGAAGTGCTGTACGCTCCAGACGAACTAGTTTTAGTCCGTTTCGGCCCTACTTCCGCATCAAGGTCCGGCGCCACCAGCTCAACCCACTTGGAACACCTTCTCAACCTCTCCCACACCTTTACATCGTCCCACGTCTTCACCGTCCCATACCTCCGCAGGCACTCCTGCCTCCACTCTTCGACAGTGAAATTATAGACCGCCAAATCGTCACTGCCACTTGGTCTCATACGACCGGCGTTCCTGTTGAACAGATTAGTAAACAAGCCGACAAATTTTCTGATTTCGGTCCACCGACCCGAAATCATATCGGCGTTCCGCTCTGTACTCCCAACGAGCGAATAGAACGTCTCCCTAACCTTTGTCCAAAAGACCTTGCTCTTTTGGTAGTCCGCTGCAAAATGCATAATAAATTTGTATGTCATTTAACTTTTTTATTTAACTTTTTTATTAAAAATCATTTTTAAAAACGTTAAAACAATTACCGCAACGCCGATCCTCAGAAGTGGCTATCCAAGCCCGACACAGGGCTTCCTTCTCATCCGATGACCACGGAGTGATTTTCCGTTTCGCCCTTCCGGTCGAAGCCGAACCCGACCCGTCCGTTGCAACTTGTTTTTTCCGGTGGACGCGTCTTCTTTGTCCCGCAGCTTCACCTTCTGGTTCTGGTTCTTGTGTCTCCGGAACTACAAAGTTAGGAGACGGTTGTATGTTGGATGGTTGAAAGCCGGATGGTTGTTGCGACCCCGAATAAAACATCGGTTGGTCCGGTGCCGACCATAAATCGTCGTAACTGTAATCTGATTCTAGGTTTGGGTACCAATTTCCAGCCATGTTTTTAAAAAAAGGTTTGGAAGATGGGGTGATTTCGGGTTTTGGGTGTGGTATGTGATATTGGTTTTGGGTGTGGTATGTGAGAATGGTTTTGGGTGTGGATATATGTGATATATATTGTGATATATATAGAGGAAATTAAATTTTTTTTTTATTCACATTTAAGCCTCCAACGGCTCTTTCACCATTCCCCAAGCACCCTCACGCGCAACAGCTCCCGCGAGCCCCCTGGCGCCTGCATCGTTTTCCGCTCTCGCGCCCCTATCGCGCCTCGGTGGTGTGGTGCTCGCGCCCCGGGGGTGTGGAGCGCTAGGAAGGGCGCAAGAGGCCAGACGATCGCGGGCGCGAGCACCACACCACCGAGGCGCGATCGTCTGGCCTCTTGCGCCCTTCCTAGCGCTCCACACCCCTCAGCCTTAGCATTAAATGGGTAGCATTTTCTTAAGCCTACCTGTAGTGGGCTTTTTAAGTATTAATGAAATATTTTATGTATTAATTAAATATTTTATATTTTAAATATGATATCAAGTTTTTGTTATGTTTTATGTCTACTTAAAAATCTAATAAAATGGATAAAATAAAATAAAAACAACCGGGTAACTATTGAAGGGAAATTAATCATTACACGTGTTTTTTTAGTAAAAGAAAGTGATGTTAAGGTGGTGTTTGTTTTTAGAGAAAAACTCTTCTCCACATCTTTTGTCTGTCATACGCAGATCACGTGCAGACGTGATGGTTTGCTGTATGTTTTTTAGAAGACATTTTATTAAAAAACTCCGTGCGTCCTGTAATCCTAAAAAACGTTGAGTACTCACTTCTAACCTCTTCAAACTTCTAAACACTACATTTTCTAAACAAAATACATCGTTCCTCTACTCCACCCTACCATCTCCCCTCTCCTCCACCGTCACCGCTAGGGATGAGCAAAATCGGTACCGTACCGATTGGTAACGGTACCGAATCGGTACCGATACCGAAATTGGTACTGATTTGGTACCGTCGGTATTGAATTGGTACCAAGGTTTTGAGTTTTCGGGACCGGTACGGTACGGTACCGGTATTTCCCGAATTTTACCTTAAATACCGGTACCGTCCCGGTACCGAACGAACATTTTGGTACCGGTACAAAAAATTTGTGATTTCCGGGATCGGGATTTTTGGTACCGGTACGGTAGCGAGCTCATCCCTACTCACCACCGTCGCGCCCCACTCCTCCACCCCTACAGCCGCCACGGCCCCTCTCCTCCACCCTCACCACCGCCACGGCCCCTCTCTGCCACCCCCACAGCCGCCGCCTCTTCTCCACCCGCAAGTAATGTATCCGGTTATGTTATGTTTTATGATTAGTGTAACCGATTATGTCCCTTTTTAGCAGTCTGCAAAAATTAATAAACTAACAGTCTTCTTCTTGCAAAGTGTAGACCATAAAGGTTTGGTTTACCTCTTCTTCTACGGTTGTGATCCGCTGACTGCAGACATTTTTCCTCTAAAAAACAAATTACACCTAAGTTAGCGTTGATGTAGTGAAAAATTCCTCTTAAAAGAGCATTAACCATTTACCAACGACGTAAAGTTATCAATTCATTGTAATTGTTACAAACCATTCAATTTAATGTTATTGGTTATTTCCGTCATAATATAATTAATAGATCTTGATTATCTAGATTCTAAAGCAACAAAATATATGATTGGTCTTTTTCAATGTGGTGTAGTGGTAGAAAGCGTGAGTTCTTTAATGAAGAGCTCGATCCTCACATATATTCAGCAAATGATCAAGGGCATTAACCATTTGCCTCGCTTAATAGACATCTGTAATAATTTTCATATTCTACTATTAATGCTGACTTTTGAGGCTGACTGTAGCAATCAATTTGGCTTGGTGAAGGTGCTAAGAAAGTTGTGGAAGGTATTCACTTCACTACATGCATGCTATATATAGAAGGGCAACAATTACTCTTCCGATCTCAAATTTATTTCTCAAATATAAACCATGTCACGGCAACCAGTAATTTCCTTAGCACCTTCCTCCTATGTTGCTGCTTTTTTCCTCTTTCTGACCATCTCCAACTTCTCTTCTTCGTATGGTGGAAATAATGAAACAGATTATCAGGCTTTGGTGAAGTTTAAGTTGATGATCACCAAAGATCCATATGGAGTGCTAACCTCATGGAATGATTCCTTTCATTTTTGTGATTGGAGAGGTGTTTCATGTGGGAAGCGACACAAACGAGTGACTAGTGTTACCCTATTTTCCATTGGCCTAGAAGGCTCCCTGTCTCCCCATGTTGGGAACCTCACATTCCTTCGTGAGATTTGGCTTTTTAACAACAGCTTTGAAGGAGCCATCCCTCATGAGCTCGGTCATCTATCTAGGCTACGCATCCTCCGTCTTAGCAACAACAAATTAAGTGGAGTCATTCCAACTAATTTGTCTCGTTGTTCTAACATTGAATTCCTATATCTTGATACTAATAAGCTAGTTGGAAGCATACCCAAAGAGATAAGTTTCCTCTCAAAACTTAATACTTTTAACATTGATGACAACAACTTAACAGGTGGAATTCCACCTTTCTTGGGGAATATTACATCAATGGAGGCGTTCTCGGCTAAAAGGAATCCATTTGGTGGGCGCATTCCAGACACCTTAGGCCATTTGAAACGCTTAAGAGAAATATACTGTAGTGATTGTAACTTATATGGAACCATCCCTAACTCCATTTATAACCTCTCACTCTTAACCCACTTTGCCTTGCCTGTGAATCATCTTACTGGTAGTCTTCCTCTAGCTCTTGGTGTGATGCTCCCTCACCTTGTCTTCCTTCAGTTAAGAATTAATCAACTAACTGGACTTCTTCCACCATCCATATCTAACTGTTCAAATTTAGGACTACTTGAAATGAGTGAAAACAATTTCAGTGGGAAGGTGTCCATTGACTTTGCCAAACTTAGAGATATCTATGCATTATCCATAGGTAACAACCTCTATCAACATGAAGTAGCTGATGAGATGAAGTTTATTGATTCTTTGAGAAACTGTAGTAAATTGGTGGTGTTGGAACTTAGTAATTGCAAGTTTCAAGGAGTGCTACCTACATCAATCGGTAATCTTTCTCATCAGTTACATTATCTGAATTTAGCAAGAAATCAGTTACATGGAAATGTTCCTTCAAGTATAAGTAATCTAATTGGATTAGGCATTTTGCATTTAGCATACAATCGGTTCACAGGGTCAATCCCCTCTACCATTGGTATGCTTAAAAACATACAAGTTGCTTCTTTTCTCGACAATCAGTTTTCTGGTCAAATTCCAGATGAAATAGGGAACTTATCACTTTTGACTAAATTTGCTTTAAATTCCAACAAGCTGGAAGGCCAAATTCCGCCAAGCTTGGGGAATCTGCATAAGTTATTGGGGTTAGACCTTTCGAACAACAAACTCAGCGGCAAAATACCTAAAGAACTTCTTGAACTTTCATCTCTGTCCATAGTATTGAATCTTTCCCAAAACCACCTTTTTGGTTCACTTCCATCAGAGGTTGGAAAACTCGATATGTTGGCTAATCTCGATTTATCTTATAATAGCATATCCAGTAACATTCCTAGTAGCCTTGGTGGTTGCACAAGCCTTTCTTTTTTATCCCTGAAAGGCAACTTATTTCAAGGCACGATACCACCATCCTTACGTTCCTTGAGAGGACTGGTGGATCTAGATGTTTCACATAACAATTTATCTGGTCAAATTCCTCAATTCTTACAACAATTTTCATTAGAATATATGAACCTATCTTTTAATGATTTTGAGGGTGAAGTACCAGTGTTGGGAGTGTTTGCCAATGCAAGTGCATTCTCGGTTGTGGGGAACAACAAGCTTTGTGGTGGGCTGGATGAACTTGGGTTACCCAAATGCAAGAAGATGAAAAGACATAACAAGGGGTTTCCTGTATTCGTTATAGTTATTTTGACTGTATCTACACTTTTCATTATATCGTGTTTGGTGTATTCTTGGTGTAAAAAGACAAGCAAGAGCCAATCGACTAAATCATCGATGAATGACAAATTCTTGAAAGTTTCATACAATCAACTTCTCAAGGCTACCAATGGCTTTTCTGAAGCCAATCTGATTGGCCATGGTGGGTTTAGCTCTGTTTATAAAGGAGTTATTGATCATGATAGATTTGTTGCAGTCAAAGTTTTACATCTTCAAAATCAAGAAGCACGAAGAAGCTTTAATAGGGAGTGTGAAGCATGGCGATGTATTCGACACAGGAATTTGTTGAAGATAATAACTACATGTTCAAGTGTTGATTTTCAAGGAAATGATTTCAAAGCTTTAGTTTACGAGTTCATGGCCCATGGGAGTTTACATGATTGGTTGCATTCAAGTACAAGCACATCTAGGCTAAACCTTGTTCAAAGAATAAATATCCTTTCGAATGTCGCATGCGCACTTGATTATCTTCATAATCATTGCTTAACCACTATTGTTCATGGAGACTTAAAACCCAGCAATATTCTACTTGATGATGACATGGTAGCCCATGTTGGAGACTTTGGTTTAGCTCGATTTCTTGGACTGAGGCCCAACCAAAGCAACTCAAGCGGGGTTAAAGGAACAATTGGTTATGCACCTCCAGGTGAATTCTAGTCCTTGTATTCCATACAATTATACTTCCTTAAAGTATCACCTTTTTCTTAGATTGCTTATATATTGTATGCAGAGTATAGCCTTGGGATTGAGATGACAAGTATGGGGATGTCTACAGTTTTGGAATATTATTATTGGAAGTAATGACAGGGAAAAGACCTACAGATGATATTTTTGTCAATGGTCTCACCCTTCATAAATTTGTGTATATGGCCTTGCCGGACCATGTAGTTGATGTTATTGATGGTGACATTCTTAATTTTCTTAAAGAGGATGCAAGTGCCATGCAAACCAATGGACCAAATGTAGAGAAAATGAAGGATTGTATGGTTTCAACTGTAAAGATTGGAGTATCATGTTCGGCAGATTCCCCTGCACAACGGATGAATGCCGAAAATGTTGTCCATGAACTACAACATATTTTGGATATGCTTCAAAATTTTTGAGGTGCGTTGTTCACTAGTGAAAATATAGTAGTCTTTTCTTCAACTTTTCTCTTCCTAGCTCGACGGGTCGGAATGCCCAAATCCTCAAATGCATGGGATATTGTTTAGCTGTAAGGGTCGGAGAAGGGCAATTACTCATGGCACTAGGGGTATGCATGGGTTGGTTTTGGGCTCAAACCAAACATAAAACTGAAATTTCGGATTTGGTTTTCTTGGTATTTGGTTTGCGTTCGATTCGGGTTCGGATTAAGTTTAGTGTCAGTTTTTTCGATTTTACCAACTTGAAACTTTTTGGTTTGAAAACTTAGCCCAAAAACATGAATTTGGACATAAACTTTGGGCCTATATATCTTTGTTAGTTAATTAGAAGTTAACTATTATACACGTGGGGTAAAATATTGGGATTATATATTATACTAGCTTTAGAGTCCGTGTAACACACGAAATGATTCAAATAATAAAGTTATAAATAAAGCAAATAAGTACATACTATATATGAAAAAATGATTACATCTATGCTTATATCTATACTATGTGTACATAAATTGATTTTATTTATATCAAAATGATTTTTTTTTTTCAAAAAAAAGAGAATGAACTTAATAATAATAATAATAATAATAGTGCAAGTGCAAAAACATACCTGAACGGTCCATCTATTGGAAATTTGATATTCTATCATGTGTGTGTATGTGTGTAATTAAAAGAATTTTTGTAAGGCCCCGTTACCGGAAGCCCTACTTTCGCGTTGGATTTACTCATAAACACAGTTCTAAATATCAGAGTTAATTAAAACATTTACGCGGAATATAAAACTTTCATAAAACTTTGCATAATTCATAACTTGTCTCAAAACATTCTTTGTCTTTCAACATTAAAGCATTAAATTAAAACATCATAAGTCTTCAGATGCCAGACTCTCGTTCAGTGCCATGTGTCCCCTCAAGCGAGCTGCCTCATTCTACTCACCTGCGTGCATACTAAAAGTCAGCTACGCTGAGTGAGTTCTAGATAATCACATAATCATACCATTCACATAACATAATGTTCTTTCATTCATACTTTCATACTTTCATACTGTATTAACTTACTGTCATATCTTACGTTATAAAGAGCATTACGCCCTACATTCCTCGAGTATTATTAGGGCTCGGTACCCTCCTTCCTCGAGTATTATTAGGGCTCGGTACCCTCTTTCCTCGAGTATTATTAGGGCTCGGTACCCTCCTTCCTCGAGTATTATTAGGGCTCGGTACCCTCTTTCCTCGAGTATTATTAGGGCTCGGTACCCTCCTTCCTCGAGTATTATTAGGGCTCGGTACCCTCTTTCCTCGAGTATTATTAGGGCTCGGTTCCCTCTTCGTTACCATACAACCATACATTATCATTTCTTTCTTTTATTATCTTTATCACGTTCATACACGTAAACATACATATCATACTTACCTTACACCTGGCGTTACAACCTGACAGTACGTGCAATATCCGAAGATCGTTCACGTAACATCAAGCAATCATTCATACATATCATATCATTCACATAAGGCATACACTTATCTCGTAGGATAAGTGTATTAACAAACATATTGAGTATGCACACAGCCCCGAAAACATAACACATAAGGGGGCTAGAAACTCACCTGAATACGGTTACGTTCTCCGTTGATTGTAATTCCTTTCTTTAACTGGGCTCGGCTAACTGTATAATATTTACACATATCAATTAACTACTACTACCCGTTTTCAATAACTGCCTTAACACATTTCCCATTAGGTTTTTAATTCATTTTAAAAACGAACTTCGCTTCAGGCGAAGTTAAACCTTAGGCGAACTTGGAAACAACTTGGTTCTGGCTTGATTCGATCGAATAGGAACACGTTCGATCGAATAGGAACACGTTCGATCGAATACAACACGTTCGATCGAATACAACACGTTCGATCAAACAGGAACACGTTCGATCGAATAGGAACACGTTCGATCGAATACAACACTCATTCGATCGAATACAAAACTCATTCGATCGAATGAGTTGGAGACCATTCGGTTGCTTCCCTATTCGGTCGACTGGACTTGTTCGATCTACGCATTCGATCGAATGGACTGATTCGATCGACTGGTTCGATCGAATGAGTCTGGTTCGACTCCTTCAAGCTGGCGACGGAGAAACCCACGGGTTTTCCAGATTTTCCAGATTTTTGACCCAAAATCGACGTTTTTGACATGGAAATGCTCGGGATTGAAAGGGCTATCGATTCCTTGTACTTTTAAACACAAAAGCTTGCATTTTGACACCAAAACAAGGCGGTTTTTGACCCGAAAACTCAAGTTACAAAAACGGGAGTTTTTGCTCGATTTGAGGTCGAAAATGGTTATGAAAACGGATGATTTTCAAGAGGGACTTACCAAAAACGATTAGGAACAAGATTGTGGACTCGGATTTGTGATTCGAGAACTTTCTCTCTCTAGTTTCTCTCTCTAGAATTGAGAGTGTTTGGGTGTGGGAGTGAAAGGGAGTTGGTGAAAATGGTGAAAGTGTCAAGAACTTCCGTTTATATACTACGGGTTTGGTTAGGCTCGGGTTGGCTTCCTACGGGTCGAGACAGGCCGAGTTCATAAAATAACTAAGCCCAAGACCCGTTCCTTACTCGACATTAAATATCTAAAACGTGAAATCACTAAACATAACTTTCTTTTATTTATCATTATAAAAATTTCGGGATGTTACAAGTCTTCCTCCCTTAAAGAGGTTTCGTCCCCGAAACCTAACTATTACATAAACAAACTAGGGTAAAACTTGCGCATCTCATCCTCGACTTCCCAAGTAGCATCAGATCCCTTGCGGTGCTTCCATATCACTTTGACCAAGGGTATGACCTTATGACGAAGCTGCTTCTCCTTGCGATCAACGATCTTTATCGGTTGCTCGATGTAGTTCAATTGTTTATCAACCTCGATGTCCATTAAGGGCACGTGAGACGTGTCGTCAGCTAGACACTTCCTCAGATGAGAAACATGGAAGGTTGAATGAATTCCTTCTAACTCATCGGGTAAATCCAGTTTGTAAGCTACTTCACCCACACGTTTTACAATCTTGAACGGTCCAATGTACCTCGGACTCAACTTTCCTCTTTTCCTAAAACGGATAATCCCCTTCCAAGGCGAGACCTTAAGCATCACATTGTCACCAACGTTAAACTCGATTGGTCGTCGCCGCTTATCTGCATAAGACTTTTGTCTGTCTTGAGCGGCTTTCATTCTTGTTTTGATCTGATCGAACTTTGAAGACGTTTCTTGAACCACTTCTAGGCTTCCCATTTCTTTCTGACCAATCTCACCCCAACACACCGGGGTTCTACATCGTCTACCGTACAACATCTCAAATGGTGGCATACCGATACTCGAATGGTAACTGTTGTTGTAGGAGAACTCTGCCAGATGCAGATGATCATCCCAGCTTCCACCAAAATCTAAAACACAAGCACGTAGCATATCCTCAAGGGTTTGGATCGTCCTTTCAGACTGTCCATCGGTTTGAGGATGATACGCCGTACTGATGTTCAACCTCGTCCCCAACGCTTCATGAAATTTCTTCCAGAACCTCGAAGTAAACCGTGTATCCCTATCAGACACGATCGATAACGGTACTCCATGCTTGGTTACCACTTCCTTGATGAACAAGCTTGCTAACGTTTCTGACGAGATGGCCTCTCGTATGGGCAGAAAGTGAGCACTCTTGGTCAAACGGTCCACAATCACCCAGATGGTATCATGTTGCTTAGCTGTACGAGGTAGCTTAGTTATGAAATCCATGGTGATGTGTTCCCATTTCCACTCAGGTATCTCTAGCGGTTGCATCTTCCCATAAGGCTTTTGATGTTCGGCTTTGACTTGTAAGCAAGTTAAGCACTTACCAACATAATCCACTACATCGTTCTTCATTCCTGGCCACCAGTAATCTCTTTTCAAGTCTTGGTACATCTTTGTAGCTCCTGGATGGATTGAGTACCTTGACTTATGAGCTTCATCTAAGATTCGACTTCTAAGATCACCATGGCGTGGGATCCACATACGGTCGAACCTAGTCTTAACTCCATGAGTGTTTTCCATCAACTCATCTTGCTGGCCATAAATCCTTTCCTTCTTTACTAACCCTTCATCTATTAACACTTCTGACTGCACCTTGATGATTTCTTCAAAAAGACTCGGGTTCATGATCAACTTGTATGACTTCACTGTTGCAAGGACTTCCTCATTCTTACGACTTAACGCATCAGCGACCACGTTAGCTTTACCGGGGTAATACTTAATCTCACAGTCGTAATCCTTTATCAATTCTAACCATCTTCTCTGCCTCATGTTCAGTTCTTTCTGCTCGAAGAAGTACTTTAAACTCTTATGATCGGTATAGATAGTACACTTAGTGCCGTACAGATAATGCCTCCATATCTTAAGAGCATGCACTACAGCTGCTAACTCCAAATCATGCGTCGGATAAGTACTCTCATGGACCTTCAACTGTCTAGACGCGTAGGCTATCACCTTTCCTCGTTGCATCAACACGCAACCTAACCCTTGATGCGAGGCATCAGCACAAACAACGAAATCCTCATCACCATCGGGTAAAGTAAGGATTGGAGCTTGCGTGAGTCTCTTCTTCAATTCTTCGAAGGCTTCTTCCTGAAACTTTCCCCAATTGAATACTATCGTCTTTCGGGTCATACCGGTCAGCGGTGCGGCTATCTTGGAGAAACCTTCGATGAATCTCCTATAGTAGCCAGCTAACCCTAGGAAGCTTCGTATATCAGTCGGATTCTGCGGAGTCTTCCAATTCGTTATCGCTTCAATCTTAGCTGGGTCCACGGTAATCCCCTCCGGATTAACCACATGACCTAAAAATTGCACTTCTCTTAACCAGAACGCGCACTTCGAAAACTTGGCGTACAACTTCTCTTTCTTCAGAACTTCCAATACTTCTCTCAGATGCTCGGCATGGTCAGACTCACTCTTTGAATAAATCAATATATCGTCAATGAAGACGATAACCGACTTATCCAACATCGGCCGACACACCCTATTCATCATGTCCATAAATGCTGCAGGAGCATTGGTTAGACCGAATGACATTACGAGGAACTCGTAGTGTCCATACCGCGTTCGGAACGCTGTCTTAGGGATGTCTGCCTCTTTCACCCTCAGCTGATGGTAGCCTGATCTGAGATCTATTCGTGAGAACCAACTTGAACCTTGCAGCTGGTCAAACAGATCATCAATCCTTGGCAACGGATATCTATTCTTTACCGTAAGCTTATTCAACTCACGATAGTCTATGCACATTCTCATACTCCCATCCTTTTTCTTCACAAACAAAACCGGTGCGCCCCATGGAGAAACACTCGGTCTGATAAAACCCTTGTCGAGGAGTTCTTGCAGTTGGGACATTAATTCCTTCATCTCGGACGGTGCTAGACGGTAAGGCGCTTTCGCGACGGGCTGGGCTCCTGGTACTAGATCTATCTGAAATTCTATTTCTCGCTCCGGTGGCAACCCCGGAAGATCCTCAGGGAAAACTTCTGGGTAGTCGCGCACAATAGGAACATTCTTCATTTCTTTCGTCTCGGCCGTAGCGTTGACAACATACGCCAGGTAGGCACCGCACCCTCGCCTTAGCAAACCCTCAGCTTTTATCATCGAAATGACATTAAGCCCAGAACTTTCCTTATCACCATAAACCGTTACCGCGCTACCATCCGATGACTTTAACCTTATAATCCTACTCTTACATACTATCTGAGCCTCAAACTCAGACAACCAATCCATACCCAAAACCACATCGAACCCTCCCAAGGTCATAACGTACAAAGTAACAGGGAACTCATGTCCTTCCAATTCTATCTTACAGTTCTTAACCATCTTCGTTATTTTAACCGAAGTGTCACTAGCGGTTTCTACTACAAAAGTTTCGGACACTCGGCAGCCTTTCATTTTAGCGAGTTTACTAAATGTCGTAGCTACAAAACTTCTATTCGCACCAGAATCAAATAATACTAAAGCAGAAATGCCGTTTACTAGGAACGTACCGGTCACAACATCAGGAATCTGCTTGGCTTGTTCTTGGGTCAGCATGTAGGCTCTAGTTCTTGGCCTAGCTTGATCGGCATCCTTCTTTCTACTACCCCCAGCTTCACTTTCGGTACACTCCCTAGCAAAATGACCCGTCTTACCACACTTGTAGCATGCAGGCTTAGAACTGCACTCATGAGCATAATGACCTGCCTTCCCACACTTGTAGCAAACATTCGACCCAAATTTACATTCTCCGGCATGTATCTTTCCACACTTATGACATGTATCCGAACCCTTTCCCCACCTACACTCACCACTGTGCGCCTTGCCACAAGTCTTGCACGACCTGTTCTCCCAAACTCTCGGCTGTTTGTTCTTAGGGTTCCACATCTGGGTACCGGGTCGTTTAGCAGGAGCGACCCATTTCTTCTCTTTCTTCTCATCTCCCACCCTATCATCCGCGGCCACGTCAGCATAGACCATTTCCGCGAGTCCAACAGCCGAATCAAAAGTAGCAGGTTGAACCGCCCTGACTAACATGCGGACCTTTTGTGGCAACCCCCTCACATAACACTTGATTCTCTTGACCTCAGTGTCAACCATGTCAGGCACCAACCTAGATAGTCGGTTGAACTCCGTGGTATACTCACGATGCGTCATCATACCGGCTTTTAGATTCTGGAACTTCATCTCCGTTCTTTCAACCTCGGCATCTGCACAGAACTTCTTCATTACCAACTCTTTCAAATCTTCCCACTTCATCCCTTTGATCTCTTCACGGGTCTTCCTCTGCTCCACACTCTCCCACCAATACATAGCCTCATCTACGAATGACTGAGTAGCATAGCCCACAGCTTGGTCGGGACGGCATTCGCTAATGCGGATAACCTTGTCCATAGCGGTTATCCACTGGAGAGTAGCGATTGCGTCTCCTAAACCAGTCAGCTTAGGCGGGTCACAACCTTTGAAGGACTTATAGCTGCACCCACCTTGTCCTCCCTTCCTATCATCGACTTTCACAGACTTATCCCCACTCGAGGCCCCTCTTTCACCTTCCCCATCCTTTCTACCATCACCACCCGCCCCTTCAGCAGTTCGTTCACGGCTTCCAGCAGATCCTTCGGGATTCAGGTTCTTCACAGCAGCAACCACAGCCTGAACAATGGCTGCTTGAACTGCAGGGCTAAGTTGAACTTCTTCGTTGTTTTCCAGGTTTCTTCCCGCTGCGCTTCCTTCGGCTTCAGTGTTGGAAGCGGTCTCAACCGAAGGTTGCCGGACACGACGAGGCCTGCCGCGTCGTCCCGCGCGACCTCCAGCTCCTACAATGTCTCCAGTTCCAGCCATCGTAATCTAAAAGGGAAAACACAAACATCATCACTCAAGGAACTATCTAGTACAAGGATAGTAAGGCTAACAGGTAATAACAGTGGCCAGTTGTGATTAGCTGATCACGTTACTTTCCGTGTCCTATACACTTCCCTTTATGAGTCTATTTGTGCTGGTTCTACTTAAGCAGTTTGTCAAATCAAACAATCAATTATTCCTATCCCTGACGTTCACATATCTTTCTTTTCTCATTAACATATATCATTTAATCATACACCTTACCTTTACTGTTCTTGCTTGAGCAACACATGGCATTCTTGAACTGGCATCTTCTTTCCTTTCTTACTTATATCTCATACTCTGTTCGAGTCTAAGCATGTAGGATGCTTAAATCTCTCGAACTTTGCTCTGATACCAACTTGTAAGGCCCCGTTACCGGAAGCCCTACTTTCGCGTTGGATTTACTCATAAACACAGTTCTAAATATCAGAGTTAATTAAAACATTTACGCGGAATATAAAACTTTCATAAAACTTTGCATAATTCATAACTTGTCTCAAAACATTCTTTGTCTTTCAACATTAAAGCATTAAATTAAAACATCATAAGTCTTCAGATGCCAGACTCTCGTTCAGTGCCATGTGTCCCCTCAAGCGAGCTGCCTCATTCTACTCACCTGCGTGCATACTAAAAGTCAGCTACGCTGAGTGAGTTCTAGATAATCACATAATCATACCATTCACATAACATAATGTTCTTTCATTCATACTTTCATACTTTCATACTGTATTAACTTACTGTCATATCTTACGTTATAAAGAGCATTACGCCCTACATTCCTCGAGTATTATTAGGGCTCGGTACCCTCCTTCCTCGAGTATTATTAGGGCTCGGTACCCTCTTTCCTCGAGTATTATTAGGGCTCGGTACCCTCCTTCCTCGAGTATTATTAGGGCTCGGTACCCTCTTTCCTCGAGTATTATTAGGGCTCGGTACCCTCCTTCCTCGAGTATTATTAGGGCTCGGTACCCTCTTTCCTCGAGTATTATTAGGGCTCGGTTCCCTCTTCGTTACCATACAACCATACATTATCATTTCTTTCTTTTATTATCTTTATCACGTTCATACACGTAAACATACATATCATACTTACCTTACACCTGGCGTTACAACCTGACAGTACGTGCAATATCCGAAGATCGTTCACGTAACATCAAGCAATCATTCATACATATCATATCATTCACATAAGGCATACACTTATCTCGTAGGATAAGTGTATTAACAAACATATTGAGTATGCACACAGCCCCGAAAACATAACACATAAGGGGGCTAGAAACTCACCTGAATACGGTTACGTTCTCCGTTGATTGTAATTCCTTTCTTTAACTGGGCTCGGCTAACTGTATAATATTTACACATATCAATTAACTACTACTACCCGTTTTCAATAACTGCCTTAACACATTTCCCATTAGGTTTTTAATTCATTTTAAAAACGAACTTCGCTTCAGGCGAAGTTAAACCTTAGGCGAACTTGGAAACAACTTGGTTCTGGCTTGATTCGATCGAATAGGAACACGTTCGATCGAATAGGAACACGTTCGATCGAATACAACACGTTCGATCAAACAGGAACACGTTCGATCGAATAGGAACACGTTCGATCGAATACAACACTCATTCGATCGAATACAAAACTCATTCGATCGAATGAGTTGGAGACCATTCGGTTGCTTCCCTATTCGGTCGACTGGACTTGTTCGATCTACGCATTCGATCGAATGGACTGATTCGATCGACTGGTTCGATCGAATGAGTCTGGTTCGACTCCTTCAAGCTGGCGACGGAGAAACCCACGGGTTTTCCAGATTTTCCAGATTTTTGACCCAAAATCGACGTTTTTGACATGGAAATGCTCGGGATTGAAAGGGCTATCGATTCCTTGTACTTTTAAACACAAAAGCTTGCATTTTGACACCAAAACAAGGCGGTTTTTGACCCGAAAACTCAAGTTACAAAAACGGGAGTTTTTGCTCGATTTGAGGTCGAAAATGGTTATGAAAACGGATGATTTTCAAGAGGGACTTACCAAAAACGATTAGGAACAAGATTGTGGACTCGGATTTGTGATTCGAGAACTTTCTCTCTCTAGTTTCTCTCTCTAGAATTGAGAGTGTTTGGGTGTGGGAGTGAAAGGGAGTTGGTGAAAATGGTGAAAGTGTCAAGAACTTCCGTTTATATACTACGGGTTTGGTTAGGCTCGGGTTGGCTTCCTACGGGTCGAGACAGGCCGAGTTCATAAAATAACTAAGCCCAAGACCCGTTCCTTACTCGACATTAAATATCTAAAACGTGAAATCACTAAACATAACTTTCTTTTATTTATCATTATAAAAATTTCGGGATGTTACAATTTTGGTTATGAACTAATTTCAAAAAAGACTTTTCATACAATAATAGCTTTGAGCTACATCATGAAAATGATTTTATAATTTTGAGGGGGCTTCTTGACATTGCCATAATGATAACACATAAAAATAACACGTTAACCTGCTCAATTTTGTGAATGTTTTGCTTCACTTGAGCATAATTTTGTATGACATGTTTCACATACTACATTTTAATCGCCATTAAAGGAAAAATCAATTGTAACACAAATATTTCAAATTTGATAAAAGTTAGAAATATTGATAGGCCTAGAGGTAACATATCGAAAGTGTTTGCTGTATTTTCTTAAATTTTAATAGTCGTGGAAAAAATAGTCAATTAGCCAAATCCTGAATCTTTTCATTTTTTCCAAAAATGTCATTGAAAATAAATTTGAAACCTAAATCACGTTTAAATTATAACTTTCATTTGTTTGACATTTTCAAATCAAAACTTTGAACCCGTAACAAATTTGATGATAACTCTACTTGCATTCTCAAACTTTTAAAAATACTCATATTACCTCTTTTTGACCCGTAACAAATTTTGAGCCAAATGCTGTTAACTTGTACCACACAATCTAGTTATCAACTTTTGACCCATAACATCAAAGTTAAGTTCCACAAAAAAACATGAAACAATCATTAATAAAAAAACCGAGAAACTGAGTATAATAAACTTTATTATATATTAAAGTGAATGGTATATATTATTGCATTTTAACACACACACACAGAGATATATATATATATATATTATATATATATGGTAAGGATCCTAAGAGAACCATTGGCAAATTGAGAACTTTGAGAACCATTTTGGAACACTAAAATAAACCTCTAAAAAAATATTTAAAAAATTATAAAACAAAAAAAGCAAAAATTTTAAAAAATTAAAAAAAAACAAAAATTCTTATATTTCATTCCCGTTTCATTAAAAAAAACCAATTTTTTTTTTCTTTTTAATTCGTATTATACCTATACACATGTGTATACTTTCATTTAATCTCTAGTTACTAATGTACACATATGTGCATTATCATTTACCTTAAATTATACATATATGTATAGGAAAAAAACATATGTGTACATATATGTACATATTATACATATATACGTATAATTTAGCTAAACAGAGATTAAAAAAATGATTTTTTTATTTTTAGTTCATATTATACCTATACACATATGTATACTTTCATTTAATCTCTAGTTACTTAATGTACACATATGTACAATCATTTACCCTAAATTTTAAATATGCGTATAGGAAAAAGCATATGTGTTCATATATGTACATATTATACATATATGTATAATTTAGCTAAACTAAGATTTTTTTTATGTTTTTTTAAGAAACCAGGATGATAAATAAGAACTTTCGTTTTTTTTTTAATTTTTGTGTTTTTTTTTTGTTTTATGATTTTTTTTATTTTTGTGTTTTTTTTGGTCCAAAAGGTTCTTATAGTTCTCAATTCCCGAAAGGTTCTCGCATGATCCTGATCCTATATATATATATATAGTTTAGTAAATCAATTGAAAAAATAAATGGACAAATTTAAAACGTATATTTATAATTTATAAGAATATTTATTTTTATAAAATGTAAAGTATATATATAATAAAATAGAGTTTAAAGGAAAGTGTATAATTTAAACATGCTATAGATATAATATAAATGAAGTGTAAAAGGAAAGTGAATAAATATTGATCTATGACATAGTTATTAATTTGGAGGGAAAACAAAACTATGAGGTTTAACCACAAACTGACAATGCACATATGTTATTTCACTTTATTAGAATACTAGCTTTAGAGCCCGTGTCATACACGGGATAATTCAAATTATAAAATTATAATTCAAACAAATAATGACATAGCATATATGAAAAAAAAATGTATTACATCTATGCGTGTATCTATACAATGTGTACATAAATTGATTTTATTTATATCACAAAATGATTTTTTTTAAATAAACTTAATAAAAAAATGCCCGTGCAAAAACGTACCCGAGAATGCTTCTTTCTATTGAAAAACTCATTCTCGGTGTCATATATGTATAATTGAAAGAATTTTGGTTATGAACTAATTTCGGGAATAAGACTTCTCATACGATAGTAGTTATAACCACTCAACCTAAATACAAAAGGAGCGTTACCTTTATTGATATATTTATCAATTTACCACCTATCAAAGGAAAGTAGAACATTAAATTACAACAATGGATGTTCTTCAAGAAATATGTTTTTCTGAGCTACACCATGAAAAATATTTTGATAAGTTTCAGAGGGCTTCTCGACTTTGTCATAATGACAACGTGTTAACGTACTCATTCAATTTTGTGAATATTTTGTTTCATTTCTGCATAGTTTAGCATGTCATGCTTCCCATACAATGTTCTGATCACCATTGAAAGAAAAATTAATGTTGACATAAATACTTCAAATTTGATAAAAGTTAAGCATTGGTAGGCATGGGGGTGGCATGTCAAAAGTATTCGCAATGTATTCTTAAATTTTAATAGTTGAGGAGAAAATAGTCAGTTTGCTAAATCCCGAACCTTTTGATTATTTCAAAAAATGCCCTTAAAAATAAATTTGAAACCTGAATCATGTTTAAAATTTTAACTTTCACACTTTTGACATTTTAAAGTCAACACTTTGAACCCATAACAAATTTGATGATAAATCTATTTTGCATCTCAAACTTTTAAAAATATTCAAAATTTTCATTTTTGACCCTAACAAATTTTGACCAAAATGCAGTTAACTTGTATCAAATAATCTATTTACCAACTTTTGACTCATAAAATGAAATTTAAGTTCCACAAAAAAACCCAAAACAATTTTCATTTGAGAAATATGATTTGTTGTTGGTTTTTGAATTCATCAAGTATTTTGAATATATAGTAAAATAATATGTTAATATTTATATTTATAAAAATATATAGATATTATATAAATATAGTGTAAAAGGAAAGTGAATAATTGTTGGTGCATGTTTTGTAACAGATGATCTTTTGTGTTTGTTAGAATTGAGAGCAACGGTCAAAGGGGAGTCTGTTGGTGCATTTTGTGACCGTCGCTATGCAATTCTGTTCAGCGGAAACGAAGTACGAAGTTAGAACAACTTCGCCAAAGGCGAAGTTAGAACAACTTCGCCATAAGCGAAGTTGTAACAACTTCTGCCATAGGCGAAGTTAGAACAACTTCGCCAACAACTTCGCCTACAGGCCCAAGCCCGTGAAGTTTATATATATATATATATATGTGTGTGTCTTGTTTAGGTTTGTGTATCTAGAAAGTTAGAGAGATTTGTGTTATAGTTCAATTGTCTAGAGAGAAACAGAGAGGGAGAGCTGTGTGGGATGGCCCGAGGTAGAGCTCACCTCGGGTCGGCCGTGTTTCTGTTTATGTTCGGTATGTAACGTGGTTTTGATTATTATAAAAGATCTGCAGATGTGTTTATCCCATTCGTATGTTTGTTCGTGTATGTGTTTGTGTGTAATCGTGTTCTTCGTCTTTTACACCATAAACGAGTCTAGGTGGATTCCGCACTCCTAGACCTCGTGCGGATCTCGTATCGATCGGCGACGCCCGCCCGGGGGGACCTACAAGTGGTATCAGAGCCTTAGGCTCTTATGCTATGGTTCGAGATCTGCGTTTTGGTGTTTCTGGCACGTTTCTGATCGTTTCTGGCCAATCAGCGCCGCAGGCGAGGTTATGGGGTTCAGGCGAAGTTGTCGCTTAAATTTTAGGGTTTAGGCGAAGATATAAGGTTAAGCGAAGTTATTCACAACTACGCCTACCTCACAAGTTCGCTTATCTCAGGCGAAGTTATCTGTCAGGCGAAGTTATGGACAGGCGAAGTTAAGGAGAGGCGAAGTTGACTTTTAGGCGAAGTTAAAAAAAAAAAAAAGGTTTTCGTCTGTATGGCCGGGTGTACACGATTATTGTGAGACCGAAGACGTTCCGTCAACGAGTGAAACTTGTTATCTCTTGGTCTTACGTGTGAACAAATACGTGTCAACTCTGGATCTGGAGTTGAGATCGTGAATGGGATATTGATTGAAACTGGATATTGACACATATTTGGGTGTTTGTGGGCAATGAAATAGTTGTTGTTTGAGGTTGACCAACTGAAGAAAGTCAAATTGAACTGAAGGTTTTCGTCATTACTGGATTGCGGTCAGAACATATTATTTATGTTATTTTCAAGGCGTTCCTAGAATTGGATCCTGAAACGTGATGCTTATTTATTAAAGTGAAAATTCTGGAACAAGTTGGATTTAATCGGGAATTAAAGTGTTTATGTTCTTGATCGTTATCCCTGGTGATTGAAGATGCTTCAGATTAATTAATGGTCATGTGTGTTAGATTCTGTCAAGGTGGTTTTGTGATGAAATTGATCACTTGATGTTGAGTAGTTGAAGATTAAACCTTATCGTATGCCGACGTGTTGGTGAAGTTGTGGAGGGAGCCCAACTTCACGTGTTGGTGAAGTCAGAAGGACTCACGTGATTGGTTGAGATGATCAATTAGGCACGGGGATGCATGCATTTCAAAGACCTCAATCTATTTAGTCGGAGAAGCTTACACTGAAGGGGAGATCTGATATGGAAGACGTTGGGTGATTGGTAGATTTGTGAAGCTACACGACAGTTTCAGACACGGCTGGTTGAAGAACAAACAGAAGATCATCAGTTAAGAGGGAGTCTGTTGGTGCATGTTTTGTAACAAATGATCTTTTGTGTTTGTTAGAATTGAGAGCAACGGTCAAAGGGGAGTCTGTTGGTGCATTTTGTGACCGTCGCTATGCAATTCTGTTCAGCGGAAACGAAGTACGAAGTTAGAACAACTTCGCCATAGGCGAAGTTAGAACAACTTCGCCATAAGCGAAGTTGTAACAACTTCTGCCATAGGCGAAGTTAGAACAACTTTGCCTTAGGCGAAGTTGTAACAACTTCGCCTACAGGCCCAAGCCCGTGAAGTTTATATATATATATATGTGTGTCTTGTTTAGGTTTGTGTATCTAGAAAGTTAGAGAGATTTGTGTTACAGTTCAATTGTCTAGAGAGAAACAGAGAGGGAGAGCCGTGTGGGACGGCCCGAGGTAGAGCTCACCTCGGGTCGGCCGTGTTTCTGTTTATGTTCGGTATGTAACGTGGTTTTGATTATTATAAAAGATTTGCAGATGTATTTATCCCATTCGTGTGTTTGTTCGTGTATGTGTTTGTGTGTAATCGTGTTCTTCGTCTTCTACACCATAAACGAGTCTAGGTGGATTCCGCACTCCTAGACCTCGTGCGGATCTCGTATCGATCGGCGACACCCCGCCCGGGGGGACCTACAATAATTATTGATTTATTACATATATTAGGGCATATTAGTTTTGGAGGGAAAAAATTATGAGAATTAATCACTGCCGCAACGAAAAAAAAGTGTTTAAGATAAAAGCACAGTTTGTGTAGGTCCCGAGACTGGATCTAACAACAATTCTTGGATCAATCTAGCTTAGTGCTTAGCGGAAATCACACTAAGTACCTTAGATCTCGGATCTTGGCTTGAGGTTATTATGTTTGGCTTTTGAGAGAACTAGAGAGTTAGTTGGATGAATAAGGAATGCACATGCTTCCTATTTATAGGGAAGGCATGGCATGCCACCTTTCTATTATAAAAAACCCAATGGGCTATTGTTTGCAATGGCCCTGGGCCCAATACATGATTATTTACAAAGACGACAACATACAACTACAAACAATACAAAAGACTAACAATAAACAAAATATGGCCCAACAATCTCCCTCTAGTCTTTAGTATTGTTGCTCATCTTCGTCTTTAGTCAGTGTCGTACTCCAGAGCACTGTCTTCAGGTAGTGGAAGTTCAACAATTTTTCTAACAAACTTGTTGAAGGCTTCAACTATCTTATCGGTATTCTATTTCCCAATATCCTTCAAAGTGGGCAAAGGGGAGTTGCACAGTTGCAAGATGTCTTCCTTGCTCAGCCCCATCAAGTCATGCTCGTCGAAAACATGCAAGGGATGCATGCTCTTGTAGTGGATCATGGCTTCACCCGATTCATTATCGAATTCCCAGTAAAGAAAATTGTGGAGAAGATTTGGCTCGAAAGGTTCTACATGATAAACAGTACGACCTTCTTTGGGCATATCATATCTCCAAGAAGTTTGTCGTTTGCCCGTTGCTGGATCTCTTTCTGTCGGATGCTTGTATTCCGACCAGTGTTCAAGTGGAAGTTGGCGTAGTAGCGCTTTGATTCTCGATCTATGTGGCGCTTGACCAACCATCCAGCTTCTTTTCACCAACACCATCACCTACTGCCTGTCTGAAGTAGTTCATGTCAATCACGGGCAGAGGATGCATCTTGGTTGAGTGTAGGTAGTGAGGTCCCCATTCACCCTTCGCAACGCCCATGAGTCGCTATCCATATGATATTTAGCATAAGGGATCAGCGAACTATCATGGTATGGGTAGTTGCGATAGTGTGCACTTGCACGACTCGTCACACAGTGCCATTTCTTCTTTCTTGTTTTGGGCACATATGTGGAGTCTGCTGCCAGGGCGATCACAGGCTCATCTTCAGGAGCGGGAGCAGGACCTTGAACTTCTGGAGGTGTGTCTAGACGGGGTGAGTAGTTGATTATGTCGTCCTCCTCCGAGATCCTCTCCTTTTATGGAGACGAGACAATCCTTGCAAATTCACCTGCATCAAATAATTCATTAAAAACATCCTCCAGAGCAGTGTCTCGGTCCCTCGCTTCCTTTAAAGCCTCGGTAGCGGAGGGGTCTTCAAGTGGTTCATCATCATGTGGAGCGGTTTGTGTGCACTCCACTACCATCTCTTGCTCCGGCACCGCTAGTTCCTCCATCTCCACCACCACCATCATCATCAACATCATCATCATCATCCTCGTCATCTTCCTCCTCCTCTTCAGCCTTGGTCCTAGTAGCAGATCCTCCAACATTTGGAGGGGTAGGACTGGTACCTTTAGCACTTGAAGCAACACCGACACGTGGTATAAGTATTTCCACAGTTGCTTCACCTTCTGAGACTATCCTCGTCTCAACACCAACTGCAACACTCGGACCAGCAGACGGTTTCTGTCCTTGAGTGTACACCTCCTCGCCTGTTCTCTTCCAACTACCAAACAAAGAATCAAGATGGTCCTCGAGCGTGTTCAAATCATCATCACGCATACCCATCAACTTTGAGTCAGCTTGGTATTTGCCCGCCATATCTTCGTTTATCTTCAGTTGTAACTCATTAAGATGGTCTTGGGCGCAATCTTTGTCTTTAGGGCCTCAATCTCGGTTATAAAATCAGCATTCTTGGAAATGAGCGTACCGATGGATTGAAAGGTCCCTTGTTGACTCTCTAACATTGTAACTCGAGCATTCATAGCCTCCTGCTCAATAAACCACTTGTCCACTGCCATCTTCAGATCTGAATCAAGTTTCTTTTGAAGAGCCTTGGCAGATGGCAAGTGTAACACCCGGCTAAAGCGGAAACGCCTGAGTGTGACGTACAGATTGTTCAAAACACATGTGACACTATTAAGTGACAATATTATCATTAATTAATTTACGAGTCAAGTACACAAATTTGCAATAAGGAATACAAGGAAAATATAAATACAATAATCACTTTGTCCGTTTGTTTAAGTAACCTAAGTCTAGTGTCTTCTCCAAGTATCATTCTCTAATGGTTGTACCTGTAACATATATATAAAATACGGTCAACTAACTTAATAGTTGGTGAGTTCCCACAGGTTTGAATAAATACATAAAAACCTTGCAATTCCATGAAACTTGTGATAATTAAACTACTTCGCATGCAATGTCCTTTCCAGTTGACCACAGCCAACGTACTCGGATCGGGGTCCCTTTTCCACTCATAACAAAATGGTCCTGAGTGCAAAGGGGGGCGTATGATCATACTTATTGAGACAACCACTTGCTGAGCATATGATCAAGTAAGCACATATAACACACAAGTCCACGATATGAATTGCAGTTTAATAGCTGAGTATAAAATCGATTTGTGTTTAATAGGATATATATGCTACCCCCAAAAGTAAAAGCGTTAAAAAGGGGGTGTGAGAAACTCACCTCGAAATCGAAGACAAACTTGTAATATAAACCGAAAGCACAATAGCGAACTCGAAGCAACCGAAAGTACGTTAAAGAATCCGAAATGATTGAACTTCTCGAACTATAAATAAATACGAATTTAACGACCAATCTAATGGAATTATTATGTCTAATTTTATCGGGAATTGTTATTAGTTTAAGGCATGAATTAATTTAATATTATTTTTAAGCTTAACGGAATTTTAGTGGTTTATATTATTTAAATATTATAACTAATGATATTAAATGACTTATGATATTTACAAGACACGGATTTTATCTTGAAAAAATTAATTATGTTATGGGTTAGAACTAACGGCTTATAATCTAATGAATTATAGTTAACGAACGAAAATAAATTAAAATTGGCGGTTTAACATTAACACGAGTTTAAAACTAATGTTTTTAACGGTTTAACGAATATCTAAATAACTAAAGTTAATGAATTAATATTAACGAATGCAAATTAAAATTGGCGGTTTAACATTAACAGGAGTTTAAAACTAATATTTTTAACGATTTAACGAATATTTAAATAATTAAGTTAACGAATTAATATTAACGGAAATAAATTAAAATTGGCGGTTTAACGAGTTTGGAAGTCGGTGTTGTATGAAAAATCAAATGGTAAAATACGATTTATATTTATTATAAAATTTTTATTTGGTTAAAATAAATTTTTATTTAATTTATTTAGTTGATTATTATAATTTATGAAAACTGTTTTTATTTTTATTTTTTAAAAAAAAATTAGAATTTTTTTTAAAAAAATTAGAATTTAAAAAAATAATAAAAATTAAAAAGATCAATAGCCTGACCCAGGATTCGAACCCGGGTCTTACAAATAACAAACACATAAACAAACCATCTGCACTAGAATGTCATTTAGTATAAAATCAGAAACAAATTTATTTATATTACAACCCTTCCTCATCTTCTTCCCTAAAACCCTAGGAATATAATCTGCTGATTTGATCCTTGTTTGGTGAAATTTTTTTAGGGGTTTGTTTATGCAGTTGTTTGCGAATTCAAACATATATGTATTACCTCTAATGATGTTGGAGTGGACGAGGACGATGGCCGGCCGGAATTTTGATAGGATTCTCTTGGCTTCGGATTATACGAACAATATTGTGTTAATTGATGTTTGGTGTGAGTTTAAGCTTGTGAGATTGGTCTATTTATACTACTAATTGTGTCAATTACAAGTTAATGTTGACGATTTGATCACGGCTTAATACCCGGCGATGATTACGGGATTAACCAACGCGTTAGGACGTTATATAGCAATTCACCTTTTTATTAACGTTTATTATCGTTGACTTAAGTTGTTACAACAATTAAATGAGTTAAAAAGGGTATTTAAATGATGTTTTGGGTTTCTCCGGCGTCGATTCCCGCGGCCGGACTTCTTCGTCGGAAAAACGGGGTAGAAGGAGGGGGGTGGGGCTGGGTTAATTGATATTTTATAATAATAATATAATTTAATTACTACTTTCACTTTACACCCCTTAAGATTCATAATCCTTTAAAACTGAATTTAAACTTTAATTTTACATAAAGACCCTTGAACTTTAGATATTGTTTATACTTTCATGATTCATAAATAAGACTTTTGGATATTTACGCATTTAACCCGAAAGTTGATTAACAATAAAACTCCAGATTTTATAAACGAATCAATGAAATAATAATCGAACGGACATTGAACATTAAACATCGGGATTATTATATTAATAGTAAATGATGAACCAAAATACATTGAACGATAGACCGAGTCAGAAACATTGACGAACGTCAAACGAATCTTGGGAATTTAATAATACATCTTTGTATATATATATATATATATATATATATAATCAAAAATCCGAAAATTTGAAACAAATCGGGTTTTTGGGTTTGAAAAGTAACGAATGGTACAACTAGTTTCTTTCCAAGGTCGTCACCCTGTCCTTGACTCTTGTTCCCTCCTCCCTGATTAGCGAGTGACAGTGATTGATTGTTGAGCAGTATTTGTTGATTGTCAACTCACTACTAGAGTGTATCAATCCACCATCGCTGGATTTCAATCAAAGCCTTGTCCAAATCTCTCTCCTCCTCCAACCTAGCAATTCGGGCCAACATATCCGCCTTCTCCTTCCCAGCCTCCTCCTCCTTTTGTTTTTGGGCCTTCACATACTCCAGCAATGCCCACTCTCGTTCAGCCCTTTTGGCATTTGACTCCTCAAGTGTGATGATCCTATCGAGGATAGGGTCACATATACTAGGTACTTCTTGTATTTCCCGATCGACAGGGGTGTAGGTGTGAAGAATGTGGGCTTGGAAATGGTAGGGGGAGCGGCTGATTGGGTAGGTGGGGTTGTGGTTTGTAGAGGTAAGCTTATGGATTGGGTAGGCGTGGAGAGGTTGTGGCTAGTGTTAAGGTTGTCGGTTGGTCTTGGGTAGTGGTTTCAGGTAAGGTTGTGGTGAAGGTCTGTATTGTTTGGGCTGGGGTGAGACTGTTAAAGTTTGAGACCAGAAGCTTGTGGTTCTCAAAGGTGATGTGAATGTTGGTGATTTAAAAGGTGAGGATGTAGGTGGGTCGGATGATATGGGTTGGTCAGCTTGAGTGGTTATAGGTGGGGATAGTGAGGTTTGTGTGGTTTATTGTGGTGGTGATGGTGGAAGGTTCTCAAGTAGGGATTGTAGTGGTTGGTCTTGTTGTGTAGGTGAAAGTTCGGGTGAGCTAACGGGTGAATCATGTAGTAAGGTCTTGGGTGGTTTGGATTTGGCCTTGATTCTTGTTTTGGGTTTGGTGTAGTCAGGGATTTGTACTTGTTTGGCTTTTAGGGTGGCTAAGGTTTGGGCTAATGTGGTGGGTGAGGCTATGTGTGGGTCAGGTAGGGTAGAAGGTTTACCTACGCCGGGAATCTTGATGACCAGGCTCGGGGCCTTCTTGTAGTCCTCGACCCGCTTCAAACACTTTAATGGCTGAACGCCCTCCTCCTCTTCTTCCTCAGCTTGTTGGGAAGGCCCACCAGCACTTGCTCATGGCCTTCCTCTTCTTCGTGTCATGCTTCTTCTTTGTTCTCTTCTCCGGCTATTCTTCCGTCTCCTTAACCTCTGATCCAACAATCTCCCCGCTTTCTTCACCGGAGTCATCACCATCAGGCTATGTAACATTCGATAATTTTCAAACCCGAAAACCCGACCCATTTTGAATTTTCGGTTTTATTTATATATGGTTATTAATTAACTTTCGTTGAATGTATTCATTAAACCAACACGTTATGCCATTTCAATGTATTCTAGCATATTGTTTGTAAACAATATAATATTCAGGTTTGATATGAGATTATCCAAGAATCTTAAACTTTTATTTCATTAAAAATTTTCTTAAGTTCTAAGTTCAAAATGTAAATTTATAATAAATTTCTGTTTTAATAAAACTTTAAAGTACAGGGGCCATTAGTGAAAAATTTAATTAAAATAATCAATACCCAGCCCTCTCTCCCTCACACCCCCTCGTTTTTCCGTTCTCCGGCGCCGGCGATGACATCGAGAATTCCGGCAGCCCCTAATCACATTGTAACACGCAATTAATTCAATTAACGAGTCATAACGGCTATAAATCTTAACAACTAACCTTAATCTTCATTAAAAACCCGTAATAACTGGATGTAACGAACGATTTAAAACCGAAAACCGTCGGCCATGATTAAAAATTTCAATTACGATCATTTAACACAATACGTTTCAATTACAACTATAAATAGGATGTAAACATCTATCTAATCATGCGACAACCATCGTCCTAACCTAAAACACTATCAAAATCATTAATAGTTCGTCCAAGGTTCTTTTTACTACCGTTCATGGTCCGCTATTTTTCCGAAGCCTTCACAGGTAATACTTATATGCTTTTGTTAGTTTTCACCATAGAACAAAATCTAGGGCTTCTCAAGGAAGAAGATGAACTGGTTTATTTATACATATATATTTGTTTATTTCCAAAGTATAACCAAATATTAGATCAGATCAGTTGGTTTGGAAATGAAGGTGTGGTCATGCAGACCTGGGTCAGACCATCATTTTATAATTTAGTTTTCTTACCATTTTTTTTAGACAGAATTACAAATTTTGTCCTTTAAAATAAGACGAATTACGGTTCGTGTCCTTTTCTAAGTTTCCTTGTAGGCGGTGTACTTTAAACTTTTTTTTCCTACAAGTTTTGTCCTTTACGCTAACTGGGTTAGAAAAAGTCAGTTAAATCCCCTCACGTGAGGCGCATGTGAGGGCATTTTGGTCTTTTTGCCTACCCTGCAACAACTTCTTATTCTTCATTTTGCAGATCTTAAGCTTCTGTTTCTGTATCTAGGGTTTCACTCAAAAACAACAGCTTTCATCCTGAGTCGTGGACCTCCACTTTCCTCTTTCACCGGAAACCCACCACCACCACCACCAGCGATGGACTTCCGCCACCACGCCCCCGGCGGATCTCCTTCCTCCTCTTCCACCTCCTCCTCCTCCTCCCAAACCCACCACCGTAACGGCAACCACCAGATCCTCAACACCACTACTACTACCAACAACAACAACAACGCCGATCCAATGCAATCCTGGTGGGAATCCATTTCCAAAGCCCGATCCCGTATCCACTTACTCTCCACCCTCTTACCCATACCCGAATCCGAACCACAAGATCCTAACCCGATCTCCTCCTTGGCCGACTCCGACAACCCGGCCCACTCTCTACTCTCCTCTTTAACCGCCTACACCGCCGTCTCTCTCTCCTTAACCTCCTCCGACCACTCCGGCTCCGGCGACGACAACCTCTGCAACTGGCTCTACGACACCTTCCTCTCCTCGGACCCAGACCTCCGTCTTGTCTTCCTGTCCTTCATCCCTTTAATATCCGGCCTTTATTTATCCCGTATCCATTCAATTTCCCAAACCTTAACCCCATCACTCTCCGGCTTCGAAGCGGTCCTTCTCGCTTTATACTCCTCCGAAACGAAATCCCGAGGCGGAAAGCCGGTTGTCGTTTCCATACCCGACTTATGCCGGAGATGGAGCGGTGGCTGGTGGCGGAGCTATTGGGCGGAGGGTGGTGGTCCAGTGGCGGAAGTGGAGGAAGTGTGCGGAGGAGTAGATGGTTAAGAAGATGGAGAAGAAGAGTGGGAGGTATGGTGATGAAATTGGGATGGTGGGATCCATTGGTGAAACCCTAGATTGTTAATTGATGAATCTAAAGTGTGTGTGTTAATAGATACAGAAACAGAAGCTTAAGATCTGCAAAATGAAGAAGAAGAAGTTGTTGCAGGGTAGGCAAAAAGACCAAAATGCCCTCACATGCGCCTCACGTGAGGGGATTTAACTGACTTTTTCTAACCCAGTTAGCGTAAAGGACAAAACTTGTAGGAAAAAAAAGTTTAAAGTACACCGCCTGCAAGAAAACTTAGAAAAGGACACGAACCGTAATTCGTCTTATTTTAAAGGACAAAATTTGTAATTTTTTTATTTTTTTATATGAAACTAAGATTTATTTGTATTAAAAAGATTAGTAATTATTATAAATCAAATAAAATTATTTTTAAGTTAAGTAAAATTAATTATAAATCCTATTAGTACTTCTCACCTAAAAACCAACCCTTGTTTTCGTTTTCTCAAATTTGATTAATATTATATTATATTTTTCTCCATTTCGATAACTCTATAAAACGATAAAACAAATGTTTTCAAGATAAAACTATATCTTAAACCCGGTGCTTCTTAAATATAATAAAATTCTCTTATTAATAATAAATTATTAATCGAAATAATATTTAAATGATATAGTTCATTAGCTTTAATAATTAGTTTCATTTGCTTCTAATTCGTTAAACCATTAAAAATTAAGTTATATTTCCATTAATTCCATAAGCTTTAATTCGTAAATATTAATCCGTTAGCTTTAATCCGTTAAATATAATTCATTTATATCTCGGTAACTTTAATTCAATATCATAGCTAGAATTGTTCGAGATAAAGTCCCCATTTAAAATTCGTACATTATAATATCATAACTCCTATATTAGTTATAATATTAAAATATTATAATAATGCAAATCCCTTTAAATAAATTATTCTTCAACTTTATCAATCCCGATACTTAAACTTTGCTTTTGTTTTTAATTATAATTCGAGAAGTTCAATCGTTTCGATTCCTTTGACGCATTTCGGTTTTATCTTTAATTCCGCTTCGATTTCAAAGGTGAGTTCTTCATAACCCCATTTTTTAACGCTTTGTAAAGTTTTGGGGTGTAGCACGTCACAAGCTTTTTTTTGTTAGTTATGCGCTTGTTTTCAAACCGATTCACTTATATCGTGCATGTTAATATTATTCGTGCATATTATTTATGATTATACGTGAACTTGCTTGCAACGTGTTTATTGTTTTAATGGTGGAAGTTACGCAAACGAAAACGCATACACATAGTGGGAGGGTCCGATGGGACGTACCCGCGCCGTCTAACGTTGCGATTTCGGTTGTTTACGTAAGGCGGTTCTCATTTCCCCGACTTCAACGGCTTTGGCTAAATGAACGGGAGGACGACACTATTTGATTTCATTTACTTTACGCCTGAATATTCATTGCATGACGATCGTTGAATCGCGAGTTTTTATATATATGTATATGCAAAAATTTATGAAAACTCACCAACTTAATTGTTGACAAAATATATTATTTTCAACGTGCTACAGGTTGAATCGATGGTGTGCTAAGGACGGAGATCATTAGTATACCCTAGGATATTTGGAATAAAGAACTTATTTACTTTTCGATGAAGTGTTATTGTTTTCTTTTATTTATGAACAATGTGTGTACTTTTGATGATATGAAATGAAATAAATATAATAATTGTCGCTTTAATAGCGTTACGAGCTTATGAGTGATCTGTACATTACACCCGGGCGTATTCTGCTTAAAGCCGGGGTGTTACAGGCTCCGTTTCCTCAAACAATCCAAACTTCTTCCCGGGTAGAGCTACTCTATATACATACCCCTTTCCTTTGGTGCTCAACATTGCATTGAACACCGTTTGCTTGATCATCTTCATATGATAATGCTCAGTAATCAGCAACTCATTATCCTCTTCATCAAACTTAGCAGCATACTCGGGTCTCGGGGTATCCGGCATCATGTCCTTCAACAACATCTGGATGAACCTAGGATATATTATCCAAGTGTTGTCGGTCGAGGCATTAGCAATCATGGACAAAAATATTCTTGACTAGTTGGATTGGACCCGGTATGTCATCGCGGCCATCACTCCCACCTAGTCTGTCCTAAGCTATCGAGCCCACCTTTAAGATCAGACAAATAGTGTACTACTATATGGAACAATAATCTCCAAGTACGATGGGAGGTGCCTTTTCTCCAACGTCTTCCACACCATGTCATACCCCATTTCTTCTACAAACGCCTTCAATACTGCACGATCACCTTTCCCGAAATGATGATCCAATGCATCCTTTATGTTGAGAGCCCGTCTTATATCTTCTTCTTTAATTGTAAGGCTCTTCCCGCAACCTTTGTGGTGAGTGACATCAAATCCTTTGATCCCTTTGCATTCCCCCAAAACTCCTTTATCCAGCATGTATGAATAGCTGGGTTGGCAGTAATAGCTTGTAGCAGTGGATTTTTCCTGAGCCCCTTGATCATCAAAGTGAACTGTAACATTCGTTACTTTTCAAACCCAAAAACCTAACCCATTTCTAATTTTTGATTTTTATTTATAATTATTACATACATACATACATATCATTATGTTCCGCCGCATGTGGTTATGTGACATTCGTTATTGCTTCACATTCATTAAATCGACTCGTTTTGTTATTTTGTATTGTTTTATTATATGTTCATCTTTAATATAATTATTAAAGACCAAGATGAGTTACCATTATTATTCGTTCAATTTCTTTTCATTTTGTTCAATAATGAAACGCCGAGGTTTAAAGTTTATTAAAGTTAATCTATTCTCAAACTGTTTAGGATTAATACGAAAATAATCCAAATATATATACTCTTAACAAGTTTATAACATTACAAAGTTGAAGGTTCATTTCGCAAATATAGTTATAATCTGAATTAAATCAAACATTAAAGTGTAGGGGTCAAAAGTGAAAATGCGTTTAAATTAAATTATTATTAAATCATAATAAATCCCATCCCCCATTCCTAGCTCCCGTCCATTTTCACGGTGATGTTTCCGGCGACCCATCACACAATCCGGCAGCCCATAAAACCCACCAATCTCGTAATATCATTCAATTAAAGCATCATAACACGTTTAGACCTTGATATCGGCTCTAATCATCAACAAATAACGAGTAAATCACGATCTAAATTGACACTGTAACCTCTAGAACCACCAGATTGGTATCTAAATCGCAATTAAGGTCCTTCAAAGTTAAACGCTTCAATTGATGTTATAAATAGGTTCCTAACACTAATCAAAACTCGTCCCTATCACCAATTTTAACAAACACACACTTTGTATCAAGAAATTTATTCGGCAAGGTTCGTTTTTCTGGAGAGTTCCGTTCACCATCAAACCTTCATAGTTCCAGGTAATTTAAACACACTTTTGATTAGTTTTGAGCCGATAAACGAAACCCCCAACTTAATTTTGACAAAAATGGACTAGATTGACATATGGAAATCCTAGGGTTTTAATGTTGAAGAAAATGAAATCTTGTTAGTTTATATATATAATATTTTCCACACATAAAACAAATTCATAAACTGGTCTAGTGGTTAAGCAAATGGTTTGTTAAGGAACAGATCTGGGTTTGAACCCGGGTCATTGCACCTCTTTTGGATAATTATTTTTTACCATTTTACTTATTATTTAGAAACCAATTTAATTATTTAAAAATCATAATAAATCAACAAAAATCATTTTTAAAACAAATAATTTTTTTATAAAATATCAATTATTATTTTCAACTAAAACCCAACTATCACGTTCGTTAAACCATGAAAACTAATTTATGTTTCCGTTACTTTAATTTATTAGCTTGTTAACTTTAATCCATTAAAACCGTTAATATTATTTTGTTAATATTAATCCGTTAAAACCATTAATATTAGTTAGTTAACTTTAAGCCCGTTAATAGTAATTCGGTTAACTTAAATTGTTAGCTTTTAAATCGTTAAACTTAAATTTGTTAAATATGTATCCCATCTTGTTAATCTTTATAATACACTAACGATATTGATTTCGGACAAAGTTTAACCGTTACGACCGACGTTCCATAAATGTTAAAATTCTCATATTAGTTGAAATAATATTTAAATAATAAACATCGTTAAAATTTCATTAAACTTAAATATATTATTATATATGAATGCCATAAAATGCCAATAAAACACATTAAAATAATGCTTAATTCATGAAACCAAATTATTTAACGTTTACAATCCCGTTAGTTAGATCTTGTTTTTGTTTTAATTATAGTTCGAGAAGCTCAATCGTTTCGGGTTCTTTAACGCACTTTCGGTTGCTTCGGTTTCGTTATCATGATTTTGGTTTTTCATTTCAATGTTTATCTCCAATTTCAAGGTGAGTTTCTCACACCCCTTTTTAAACGTTTTCATATTTTTCGAGGGTAGTATATGTATCATATCAACTTCAAGTAGTTAAAATTTTGCTTACAAACTACAATTCACTACATGGACTTGTGTGTTTACTTGCTTATTTGTTTACGTGCGTTAATTTCAAGTGGTTGCCTCAATAAGTATGATCATATGCCCCCCTTTGCACTCAAGTCCATTGTATCGAGTGGAAAAGGGACCTCATATCCGAGTATGTTGGTTACCCCAACCGGAAAGGACCTTCATTTGTTCTTTACACTCAGGTCCATTGTATCGAGTGTAAAGAACCCTTATTTGCGCATTTCATAACTCACCATCTATTCTTATAGTTGACATTATTTTATACATATGCTACAGGTACAAACTTTAGAGGACGATACTTGGAGAGGACACTAGACTTAGGTTATTTAAATAAATGGACACATGTTTACTTGTATTTATATTGTATTTCTTGTTTAAAATTTTGTATTTGAAGTATTAGTGAATTAATGATAATATTGTCACTTAATAGTGTCACATGTGTTTTTAACAATCTGTACGTCATACTCGGGCATTTCCGCTTTAGCTGGGGTGTTACATGAACACCTTATGCTTTTTCTTCTTGGTAGCTCAAGAAGGCAATAAAGATTATGTTGCTGAAAATAAGAACATACAGATCATAAGAATCATCGTTATAATAGTAAAGCAAAGATATAATAACTAAAGACACAATAACTATATGCAATATATAGACATTTAATTACCACATATATACTTATGTTTAGTTAATTAATAGATTTTAGGATTTAGGTAATTGATGATTTTACTTATATTAAAGTGATTTGTTAATTTTATAAGATTATAAGATGTTGCAGTAGGTTAATAGTCCATTAAGTCCAAAACTGTGAAAAAATTTCCACGTCTAGACAAATTGCATCTCATGGCAAAAAGGAATCGCATCGCATAAGAAAATCGCATCGCATGGAATTTTAATTCACATCGCATGAGTCATGCGATGCGATTCAAAATGATGGATCAGTCGCATCGCATGGGTCATGCGATGCGATTGATATATGATTCTTGTCGCATTGGAATCCTGTGCGATTGGATTTCTTATACGGCCTTTTAGCCATGCGATCCGAAAGTCCTTATAGCCCAAAATCTTTCTTTTCTTCCTTGAACTTTGTTTCCCATATCGGAATTGTACTTTTGTCCATTTTGGTAACCTAACTCTAACAAGAATCTAGTCAATCAGACTCAAAGAAGTCTGATAAACCCTAATATCAAGGTCTGTACAAATCTGATCCTAAAATATAATAATGGTGTTTCTTAGATATGTTATGGCCAATTATCAACAACAACAATATTTTCATCATAAATCACCAAATGAAACCCTAGATCTGACTGACGGTTCATATGAACCATTGGTTAGATCGTGAATCAAGAAAAGAAAACAGATGAGGAAGATCTTTGTGATGTTAAACCAATGGAGATGAATCCATGATTGTGGATCAAATATGATAATAAGAGGCGGTTGAATTGTTGTTTAGATTTGAAGATGTTCTTAGGGTTTTAAGATATATATATATATATATATATATATATATATATATATAGGATTTGGTTCTTTTTAGAAGTATTTTTAGGACGAGAAGTGATCAGAACCAATCATAATTTTTCTTCTTATTTATTTAATTATTAATTATAAGAGGCATGTTAGTCAAGTGAACAATTTTCTTTTGTGGTAACTATTAATTACTATTAGTAAGTTACAAAACATAATGTTGTAACTTAAATTTTATTTAAATATTATCTGTATTTACTTTATTTTGTTTGTTAGATGACACATATATCTTACATGAATTTTTAATAATTATTACAAAATTATCGAAATTATCGATGTATATTCCAATTATATGAAACTCATACTTAAGCCATACACTTTATGAATGTATGTATTTACATAATTACATAGGCATGTACATATCTAATTGTTTTTGCTTACACAAATAACGATGATTATCCAACAAAATCGAAACACAACAAATAATGATGACAGCCGAATGAATTGAGAAGAAAATCACATCAAGTGTTGTTAGCATGGTGCGATTTTTATCGTTATTTAGTGTGCGTTTAATATTATATTTTTTTATCATAGCCGCCCTCGTAAGTACATATGTATGGATGTACGTACGTACGCATGTATGTATGTACGTATGGATGTATGTACATATACATGTATGGATGTAGGTGGGTACATAGGTAGATATGTATGCATGCGCATGCATGTAGTTATGTATGTATATATATATTTGGAGAACTAAATTAAGATATATACCTACACAAATTTTGAACAACCTACACAAATTAAATGTATGATCATAACCAGATTATACATATTAGAAAACTAGATTAGCATAAACACACAAAAAATTAACATAAGCATACAAAGATTATATTTATAAGCATAAGAAGTTCACATAAAACTACCTAATATTTTTAGCAGGCCACACATACCTATTTTTAAAAGTCAAAGTCCAAACTAGATTACTAAAAGTCATTGTCGATTATTGTAGAAAATGAGTAATCCATATTCTGAATTATTGAAAGGCAAATTATTTTGTAACTGATGATGATTTTAATAATTTTAAAGTAACCGAAATTGAGAGATAATGGTAGCAAAAAGTTTGGGATTTATTTGAGATAAGTACATTTCATTTATGGCTTCTGTACAACAAAAAGACTAAGCTATCCGTTTGTCTTAAAATGCATTAAAATGTAGAAGCTAAAAATTACAATATTGCCATGTTGATTATATACCATAGATCAAACATAATCAATGGTTATTATTCGCTTCTCGCACTTCTCGCCCTAATATCACTTTTCGCATGAACCATCCATATATATATATATATATATATATATATATATATATATTGAGAGAGAGAGAGAGTGTGTGTTTGGAAAGTGAAGAGTGATAAGAATGAAAGATATTTTCGGTTTAACTCTTATATAGGGTTAGCCTCTCTCGTGATAGGGTCAATATTATCACACAGAGACAGTCCAAGGTTTAGTCAAAATAAAGGAAGAATAAATTAGAAGTTAAAAATCCTAAAATAGACAACTTGTCAGTTTTGTTTTTCTTTTCTATTTCTATTCTGACTTCTTTTTCGTTTTCTTTTCTTGACTCAACAAAAATTAAAATTGATGTTGACTTTATAAGACGACTGTGATCAGGTAAAGAGAGGCTTGTGTATGACATGTTATTTACATTTCAGCCTTCATTAATATGACTTTGGCGGAGTCATGCAACAACTTCAAGAATGTATAGCCACTAGCATTGGCATATGTTTATTTTTATATCACAAGAAATTTACTTGTTTGTCAAGCCTATCTACACATCAAGCAATGATCTTGTTGGCTTCTGATCTACTCTTTTTATGCGCTAGTACCATCAAAATTAATGTACTATCATTTTTCATAGGTCGGATCAATTTCTCAACAATTGAAAATTT